>NC_133345.1:2181740-2481740 GCF_030506205.2 Paramisgurnus dabryanus | reverse complement strand
ATTTCAGTAAACAAGACTTAAATTCTAAGCCACTTTGCTTATTAAGTAAATGTATCTCGATTTAAGAATTATTTTTTAACTCGAAAACATTAAGAAAATACTAAGTAAACGAACAAATTGGGATGTTCAAAACACTTAAATATTTTTTTTCACTCTACCCTTCATATTACAGCTGTCGAAAAACCACAGCAACGTTGACAGACCCGGAAGCCATGATACATTAGCAGTTTTTAAAATAAGTTAAATCTAGAATCCTTATTGGTTTTAGATACTTTAAAGCAATGAATGATCTTCTTTCTTTTGAATTGATTTGGTATTATGGAGGAGCTCTGTGTCTGGTTATTGAAGATGATTTGTTCTTTGCTCCTATGTTGGCTTATTTTTTTGTTATTTCCGTTACTATATATATTTTTTCTTTGTTTTTTCTGATTTGAGGTTATGAAAATGTTTTAATTTGTAATAAAGGTTTTTTGAAAATTCTAAATTCTCTCTATCTCTCTCTCTCTCTCTCTCTCTCTCATGAGCGTGGATCAGATCCTGCATTAAAACATGAACTTCTGATTTGCTAGCTCAACGTTCTACCTCTGGGTTATACAATGAGAACGTATAGAGTTAAATGCCCGCTAGCCTCCACCCCAAAAGCCAGCGCCTTCGCCGGCTCCCCCTTTGGCTGCGTCTATTCCGGTATCGCTTCTCGGCCTTTTGGCTAAGATCAAGTGTAGTATCTGTTCTTATCAGTTTAATGTCTGATACGTCTCCTATCCGGGGACTATATGTTAAATGGATTTTTGACCTTCGGAAATGGAAGCGGAGCTTGCTCCTTCCACTCCATGCATCAACATGGTATTGCAGTGTTTCCATGAATGGTGCGCTCCCCATCTCGGGGATAAATAAGTCAAGTATAAAAAAAGAATTTGCTTCTTTTGTGCGTGAGTGACGGTGTTTTTTCTAATCCGTGTGTTTTAAAATTGCTGTGGTTTCGTTGGCTTTATTGGTTTAACGAAAAGCTTGCGTGGAAATGAACACGCTGATAAAGAAATGTTTTTGTAATGTATTTAATTATTTTCTTTACAAGTTTGCGGAGGTGATACGAGGACGAATTAAACATCCTCGACACAGCTGAAGGCGCAACAAAAGCGAACGAGACCGATTGGAATGTTAAAAACACCTGAAAACTTTTTTCACTACCCTTCATACTACAGCTGTCGAAACACCACAGCAACGTCGACAGACCTGGAAGCATAGCTGTACTTGTTTAACTCACAACGACAACGGGTAAGTCATTGAGCCCTGTGTTTTTATTTATCCACGTTCTAAAATTGCTATGCTTTCGTTGTTTCTTGATTGCTCTGTACATTTCTTTGTTTCTATTCCACGTAAAGTTACTTTGTAATAACGAAACCATATATTTGAATGCGCAATTTAAATCCATTTGATTTAAATTGTTTCACATATTTCACTCTACACGGTTCAACCGGGCTGGAAACGGAATAAAAACAGGGTAGATCTCGAAGAATGTTTGGTCTCAGACGTGGCTTCGTGCGCTTTCCACCTGGTCACACACAGTAAATGAAATGTTAGTCGGACGGCCTCCGGGGGCGCCGTCGATGTGATCGGTCACAGGAAGATGCGGCCGTCTGGCCTCAAAGGGTGTCGCTCATACTTACCTGGCAGGGGAGACACCATGATCATGAAGGTGGTTCACCCAGGGCGAGGCTCAGCCATTGCACTCCGGTTGGGCTGACCCTTTGCGAATTCCCCAAATGTGGGAATCTCGACTGCAAAATTTCTGATAGTGGGGGACTGCGTTCGCGCTCTCCCCTGACCTTTGTGTTAAAAATAGATTCGCTTGTCGTTTTACGTAAAATCCAAGAGACGTCTAACCACGGCCCAAGAATACATTAGTCATCAAAAAAGCGGCTATTCAACGACTACATAACTTTTAATAGACAGCGAATAAGTGTCTAGGCTAAAACAAGGCTTAATTTGGGCTGTCAGTGAAAATCTAATAGCCGTTTGACCATTCCAAACGAATAGACTAGCCATTAAATAGAACCACAATCAAACGGCTACATGTCTAAGAGCACAAAATAATGCTTAGATGATTCTTTTACTTCCAATATAAGAGGTTCTCGGGAATGGCAATCATCCAAACTAATAAATTATAAAGGCTTTTATAAGAAAATGACAACAGTTAAACAACCTAGACAGCGTTGGGCAATACAAAATGCTAATAAATACAAGACAAATTGAAATATTGTACATGCATGTACATTAAACCAGCCAACAAATCTGCCAATGGGCTACGACAATTTTTCTTGAATTAAGTGTTTATATCTAGATTTGTTTCTTACCCCTTTGGCAGATTTATTTGCTTGTTTTAAGCCCAAATTCTGAGTTTTTTCTCCCTAAAGGCTAGGTTTATTTTCTTAGGGCATTTTGCTCATCAAAAAATGCATCTTATTTTAAGACTTTCTAGATATTTGTATAGTTAAAACAGTTCGAAATAACAAGTAAGAAATGATTTTTTGCAATGTATTCATTCATTCGCTACCCTTCATACTACAGCTGTCGAAAAACCACAGCAACGTCGACAGACCTGGAAGCGTAGCTGTATTTGTTTAACTCACAAAGACAACGGGTAAAGTATTTTCTTGATTACCTAAATGACTTGCTGTAGGAAAATAAGTTTAGGTTTAAGGGGGGAAATACAGTTTAAAGGGATATTTCAATTTATGATGATAATTCTGTCATCATTTACTCATGCATACAGGCTTACAACAACACGAGGATTAGTTTTTTTCTGAGTAACACAAAAGAAGGTATTTTGAGGAATGATGGTAAACCCACAGCAGATAGTCACCATTGACTTCCATAGTAGGAATAAAAAAATATGATGGAATTTAATAGGTACCATCAACCGTGTGCTAACCATCACTTTGCAAAATATTTTCTTCATCATTTATCACGATACTTCCAAAATAATTTTTCCTACTAAGTCAATATTTCATTATTTGCTTTACAAGCTTAAAAATGATGGTGACAGGATTCCATGGTAATCACAAACAGGTAAACAAGTAAAATAATCACTATTTACTTTTAAAAGCATTTTGAAAATTGCTTGCTTATGCTGGGAGTAAAGGTATTTCATGCAAAAGGTATTTCCTCTTTAAAAGGTAATGTATGCTTCTTTTAAAGCTGACACATTTGCCACATTAAAATAACAGAAATGTGTACTGTTTAAACTTTTTGGAGCCGGTGTGTCTGTGTTCTTGGGGCACACATCTACATGTAAAAGCAGAATTGCTTATTATTCTTCTCTATTTCTTGTATAGGTCAATTATGAGTGAAGAACCGTTCACCAAATGAAGACCGCAGCCAGGTGACGGGATCCTGTGGTAATCACAAACAGGTAAACCAGTAAAATAATCATCATTTAATGTTAAAATAATTTTGAAAATTGAAGTTCTGTGTGTTCTTATTGTACTTTATTTATTTCTGCAGGTAAGCACCATACCGTAAGCTTCATTCCCTTTATAACAGGTAAGGTTCATACTGTTTTATTCTTTTGTACTGTTTTATTCGTACTGTTTTAAATCATTCAGTAAATGCAAAGTTAAACTGATGTGTTTTTAATCTAGATTTAAAAGTGTCTACTGTTGAAGCACATCTGATCTCTTCTGAAAGCTGATAATAACTGAATGCTGAGGCACCTTGTTTTGAGTGAACCCTTGTTTTTTCTAAATGACCTGATCCTATTGATCCGAGTAATCGGTTTCATATTCGATTAGCATATCTGTCATGTATTGTAGCCATGAAGTGGTTTTTAAACAAGAAACAGTACTTTTTAAATCCATTGACCATTGCAATAATCGGCCCTGCTGGTGATGAAAGCATGAACAAGTTTCTCTAAGTCCTGTCTTGAGACAAAACCTCTAATTCTGGCAATATTTCTGAGATGGTAGTAAAAGCAGAATTCCTTATTATTTTTCTCTATCTCAGGCTCTACGGCATATATGTCATGATTTTATTTGTCTATTTATATGTCTATTTACAAGGACTGCCTTGGCCAAATGTTATTGTTAATTAATATTGAAGCAGTTATTTAACATAGGTCCTTTGAGTAGTGATTTGTGTAATGATCCATATATCTATTTTTATGTATATTTTTAACTTAGGAATGTGATTTTAAAGCTCATATTTGTTATTGTATGACACCTCTCATGTTATGAAAGTAAAAAATAAATGTATTTTCTGATGTCTTGCATTTCTGTTTTTAAACTGTTAATCCTTATCAAGTGCTATACATTAGAAAGTGGATATAGAGTGAAATGCACACGGTGAATAATGAACGCAGACCTTCAGTGCCGGACCTCTGACCCGCTAACCTCCATCCCGACAGCCAGCGCCTTCTCCGGATGCCATTGCGGTATCGCTTCTCGGCTTTTTGGGTGAGATCGAGTGGACACCGGGGACTACACGTTTAAATGGATTTTTGACCTTCGGCTATGGAAGCGAGGCTTGTTCCGTCCACTCCGTGCATCGACTCTGGCGCTTTCCGGGGACAAATAAGGTGAGTTTAAAATCAGAGTTTGCTTCTTTAGTGCGTGGTTGCCAGTTTGTTTGCCAGTCCGTGGTCCATAATACGTTCCGCGTTCGTGGTCTCTCCATCGCTCAGTACTTTTCTGTGTTTCTATTTTACGTAAAGCTAACACCAAAACGATTGTGGAAGGCGCTATATAGATTGTTCTCAAAGAAAAAAAACGAGAAACAAACCCATGTGAATATGGGTCAAATTATCTAGGCGGAGCACTTCGTTCAAAGAAAAACGCAACAGAATTGTTTGCGTTGAACAAAGACAATGGTGCCTGCAGACATCGAATGTGTATTGTGGATAAAAAATGGCCAGTGGGGTGGGACAATTTTTCTTGAATTAAGTGTTTATGGGAAAAGTTCACGAATTTTTTCTTACCCTGTAGTCAGATTTATTTGCTTGTTTTAAGCATAAAATAACAGGAGAAGAAATTGTGTAGGGGGAGCAGAGGGTTTTTTTTCGTTCAAAGAAAAGCAGCGTGGCACGAATGAATGTTTGGCTGAAATGCTATCGTAATTTCCCCCTTAATTTTCCTTACAAACATGAAACCAGAGAGAAGGGTCAGTTGGCATCGAATTGCACCTTGTATTCGGTGATTGATTGAGGAAAAATATGCGTATGTGTATATATATACTTGTTTTGTTGAACAGAGACAATGGCCGCGTGCTCCAGCGTCACCTATATGCCTATTTCACAAAATGGCGGCTTTGACCGGAAGTAGGGAAAACATCGTTCAGGTTGCACCACTACGATGGCCACTCAATATAGTATGGACTGACAGCTGCTTTGTTTTCTCCTACACATGAATTTACTTGTAAAAATAACAATAACAGATATTGTCGATTGGTGTTATATTATTTTTTTAGCATTTCGTATTATCAAAATATATCATATGTTAGACAGCTTATCAATTTTAAATAAAATAACGAGACATACATAACTATTCGTGTCTGCTCCCGTTTATTGTAATGAGTGTGCACATTTGGAGAAATACTTAGACATTTTACTTCTTATTTCTTTAGACTGAATAATTATTTCTTATTAATTCCAAAGTATGCGACCCGATGATCTAATCGTGGTGTTGTATGTGCTATTCCTCGTTTGTTTGCCTGCATCCATTGCTTTACGGCTTGCTTGTTGCGTTTAAATGCACATTTGATTTCTTTACCAGCATTGGATTTAGACCATTCAATGAGAAGAGTTAACAGCGTTTATTATGATTGATAAGCCCTCAACGGAGAATGAGGTCGGCATACATTAAAAGCCTTATTTTGTTTTTATCGTGTGCCTTCCAAAATGTATGCGACGAAACTTAAATCACGCAAAATATGAATGGTAACTAGACGTGCTTGTTGTGTGCAAGGAGTGCATTTATTTGTAAACTTTTGCTAAATCAAAATGGTTTATTTGTATTTGCTTTTTACCTGGGTTTTATCAGGTTCGCAGTCGGGACATTTTTAATCCATAGTGTATGCATAATTAATTTCAAAGAAATAAGAAGTAAAATGTGTAAGTATTCCTCAAAATGTGCTTTGGACTAAGTCCCCCGTCATCACAGCAAACGGGAGCAGACCCGAATAGGTATGGCTAGTTATTTTATTAAAAATTTCCAGCCGTCTGTAAATTTATGTTTGAAAGAAAAAAGTAAATTAATATCTTACTTACTGTTTTTGTCTTGTTTTCTAGTGAATATCTGACAATGCTTAAATGGAGATACATTTACTTGGTAAGCAAAGTGGCTTAAGATATTATGTATTGTAATAGAAAATTGTTATAAAAACGTTTTGTTTTTGCTGGGAATTCTTGTATATATTTCACAGCTATATAATTAATTATAATAACGCACTTTTTGTTGATAAACATGTTAAAAAATACATTAACACATAATAATGTGGCAACAAATCAAATGTGCATTTAAATGCAACAAGCAAAAATAAATAAATAAAGCAAATGCACGGAAAAGAAACGAGGAATAAAAGAAACACCGCGATTAAAAAAATCAGATCGCATACTTTGTAAAATAATTGAAATAAATTATAAAAATCAACAGGTTTATATTTAAAACAAATAAAAAATATCTGCCAGCGGGGTAAGAAAAATAAACTTAATTCTAGTTTCAACTTAATTCAATAATAAACTCAATTTAGGTTTATTTTTCTTACCCCACTGGCAGATATTTTTACTTGTTTTAAGCCTTAACCTATTACATTTTAGAATTTATTTCAGTAAACAAGACTTAAATTCTAAGCCACTTTGCTTATTAAGTAAATGTATCTCGATTTAAGAATTATTTTTTAACTCGAAAACATTAAGAAAATACTAAGTAAACGAACAAATTGGGATGTTCAAAACACTTAAATATTTTTTTTCACTCTACCCTTCATATTACAGCTGTCGAAAAACCACAGCAACGTTGACAGACCCGGAAGCCATGATACATTAGCAGTTTTTAAAATAAGTTAAATCTAGAATCCTTATTGGTTTTAGATACTTTAAAGCAATGAATGATCTTCTTTCTTTTGAATTGATTTGGTATTATGGAGGAGCTCTGTGTCTGGTTATTGAAGATGATTTGTTCTTTGCTCCTATGTTGGCTTATTTTTTTGTTATTTCCGTTACTATATATATTTTTTCTTTGTTTTTTCTGATTTGAGGTTATGAAAATGTTTTAATTTGTAATAAAGGTTTTTTGAAAATTCTAAATTCTCTCTATCTCTCTCTCTCTCTCTCTCTCTCTCATGAGCGTGGATCAGATCCTGCATTAAAACATGAACTTCTGATTTGCTAGCTCAACGTTCTACCTCTGGGTTATACAATGAGAACGTATAGAGTTAAATGCCCGCTAGCCTCCACCCCAAAAGCCAGCGCCTTCGCCGGCTCCCCCTTTGGCTGCGTCTATTCCGGTATCGCTTCTCGGCCTTTTGGCTAAGATCAAGTGTAGTATCTGTTCTTATCAGTTTAATGTCTGATACGTCTCCTATCCGGGGACTATATGTTAAATGGATTTTTGACCTTCGGAAATGGAAGCGGAGCTTGCTCCTTCCACTCCATGCATCAACATGGTATTGCAGTGTTTCCATGAATGGTGCGCTCCCCATCTCGGGGATAAATAAGTCAAGTATAAAAAAAGAATTTGCTTCTTTTGTGCGTGAGTGACGGTGTTTTTTCTAATCCGTGTGTTTTAAAATTGCTGTGGTTTCGTTGGCTTTATTGGTTTAACGAAAAGCTTGCGTGGAAATGAACACGCTGATAAAGAAATGTTTTTGTAATGTATTTAATTATTTTCTTTACAAGTTTGCGGAGGTGATACGAGGACGAATTAAACATCCTCGACACAGCTGAAGGCGCAACAAAAGCGAACGAGACCGATTGGAATGTTAAAAACACCTGAAAACTTTTTTCACTACCCTTCATACTACAGCTGTCGAAACACCACAGCAACGTCGACAGACCTGGAAGCATAGCTGTACTTGTTTAACTCACAACGACAACGGGTAAGTCATTGAGCCCTGTGTTTTTATTTATCCACGTTCTAAAATTGCTATGCTTTCGTTGTTTCTTGATTGCTCTGTACATTTCTTTGTTTCTATTCCACGTAAAGTTACTTTGTAATAACGAAACCATATATTTGAATGCGCAATTTAAATCCATTTGATTTAAATTGTTTCACATATTTCACTCTACACGGTTCAACCGGGCTGGAAACGGAATAAAAACAGGGTAGATCTCGAAGAATGTTTGGTCTCAGACGTGGCTTCGTGCGCTTTCCACCTGGTCACACACAGTAAATGAAATGTTAGTCGGACGGCCTCCGGGGGCGCCGTCGATGTGATCGGTCACAGGAAGATGCGGCCGTCTGGCCTCAAAGGGTGTCGCTCATACTTACCTGGCAGGGGAGACACCATGATCATGAAGGTGGTTCACCCAGGGCGAGGCTCAGCCATTGCACTCCGGTTGGGCTGACCCTTTGCGAATTCCCCAAATGTGGGAATCTCGACTGCAAAATTTCTGATAGTGGGGGACTGCGTTCGCGCTCTCCCCTGACCTTTGTGTTAAAAATAGATTCGCTTGTCGTTTTACGTAAAATCCAAGAGACGTCTAACCACGGCCCAAGAATACATTAGTCATCAAAAAAGCGGCTATTCAACGACTACATAACTTTTAATAGACAGCGAATAAGTGTCTAGGCTAAAACAAGGCTTAATTTGGGCTGTCAGTGAAAATCTAATAGCCGTTTGACCATTCCAAACGAATAGACTAGCCATTAAATAGAACCACAATCAAACGGCTACATGTCTAAGAGCACAAAATAATGCTTAGATGATTCTTTTACTTCCAATATAAGAGGTTCTCGGGAATGGCAATCATCCAAACTAATAAATTATAAAGGCTTTTATAAGAAAATGACAACAGTTAAACAACCTAGACAGCGTTGGGCAATACAAAATGCTAATAAATACAAGACAAATTGAAATATTGTACATGCATGTACATTAAACCAGCCAACAAATCTGCCAATGGGCTACGACAATTTTTCTTGAATTAAGTGTTTATATCTAGATTTGTTTCTTACCCCTTTGGCAGATTTATTTGCTTGTTTTAAGCCCAAATTCTGAGTTTTTTCTCCCTAAAGGCTAGGTTTATTTTCTTAGGGCATTTTGCTCATCAAAAAATGCATCTTATTTTAAGACTTTCTAGATATTTGTATAGTTAAAACAGTTCGAAATAACAAGTAAGAAATGATTTTTTGCAATGTATTCATTCATTCGCTACCCTTCATACTACAGCTGTCGAAAAACCACAGCAACGTCGACAGACCTGGAAGCGTAGCTGTATTTGTTTAACTCACAAAGACAACGGGTAAAGTATTTTCTTGATTACCTAAATGACTTGCTGTAGGAAAATAAGTTTAGGTTTAAGGGGGGAAATACAGTTTAAAGGGATATTTCAATTTATGATGATAATTCTGTCATCATTTACTCATGCATACAGGCTTACAACAACACGAGGATTAGTTTTTTTCTGAGTAACACAAAAGAAGGTATTTTGAGGAATGATGGTAAACCCACAGCAGATAGTCACCATTGACTTCCATAGTAGGAATAAAAAAATATGATGGAATTTAATAGGTACCATCAACCGTGTGCTAACCATCACTTTGCAAAATATTTTCTTCATCATTTATCACGATACTTCCAAAATAATTTTTCCTACTAAGTCAATATTTCATTATTTGCTTTACAAGCTTAAAAATGATGGTGACAGGATTCCATGGTAATCACAAACAGGTAAACAAGTAAAATAATCACTATTTACTTTTAAAAGCATTTTGAAAATTGCTTGCTTATGCTGGGAGTAAAGGTATTTCATGCAAAAGGTATTTCCTCTTTAAAAGGTAATGTATGCTTCTTTTAAAGCTGACACATTTGCCACATTAAAATAACAGAAATGTGTACTGTTTAAACTTTTTGGAGCCGGTGTGTCTGTGTTCTTGGGGCACACATCTACATGTAAAAGCAGAATTGCTTATTATTCTTCTCTATTTCTTGTATAGGTCAATTATGAGTGAAGAACCGTTCACCAAATGAAGACCGCAGCCAGGTGACGGGATCCTGTGGTAATCACAAACAGGTAAACCAGTAAAATAATCATCATTTAATGTTAAAATAATTTTGAAAATTGAAGTTCTGTGTGTTCTTATTGTACTTTATTTATTTCTGCAGGTAAGCACCATACCGTAAGCTTCATTCCCTTTATAACAGGTAAGGTTCATACTGTTTTATTCTTTTGTACTGTTTTATTCGTACTGTTTTAAATCATTCAGTAAATGCAAAGTTAAACTGATGTGTTTTTAATCTAGATTTAAAAGTGTCTACTGTTGAAGCACATCTGATCTCTTCTGAAAGCTGATAATAACTGAATGCTGAGGCACCTTGTTTTGAGTGAACCCTTGTTTTTTCTAAATGACCTGATCCTATTGATCCGAGTAATCGGTTTCATATTCGATTAGCATATCTGTCATGTATTGTAGCCATGAAGTGGTTTTTAAACAAGAAACAGTACTTTTTAAATCCATTGACCATTGCAATAATCGGCCCTGCTGGTGATGAAAGCATGAACAAGTTTCTCTAAGTCCTGTCTTGAGACAAAACCTCTAATTCTGGCAATATTTCTGAGATGGTAGTAAAAGCAGAATTCCTTATTATTTTTCTCTATCTCAGGCTCTACGGCATATATGTCATGATTTTATTTGTCTATTTATATGTCTATTTACAAGGACTGCCTTGGCCAAATGTTATTGTTAATTAATATTGAAGCAGTTATTTAACATAGGTCCTTTGAGTAGTGATTTGTGTAATGATCCATATATCTATTTTTATGTATATTTTTAACTTAGGAATGTGATTTTAAAGCTCATATTTGTTATTGTATGACACCTCTCATGTTATGAAAGTAAAAAATAAATGTATTTTCTGATGTCTTGCATTTCTGTTTTTAAACTGTTAATCCTTATCAAGTGCTATACATTAGAAAGTGGATATAGAGTGAAATGCACACGGTGAATAATGAACGCAGACCTTCAGTGCCGGACCTCTGACCCGCTAACCTCCATCCCGACAGCCAGCGCCTTCTCCGGATGCCATTGCGGTATCGCTTCTCGGCTTTTTGGGTGAGATCGAGTGGACACCGGGGACTACACGTTTAAATGGATTTTTGACCTTCGGCTATGGAAGCGAGGCTTGTTCCGTCCACTCCGTGCATCGACTCTGGCGCTTTCCGGGGACAAATAAGGTGAGTTTAAAATCAGAGTTTGCTTCTTTAGTGCGTGGTTGCCAGTTTGTTTGCCAGTCCGTGGTCCATAATACGATCCGCGTTCGTGGTCTCTCCATCGCTCAGTACTTTTCTGTGTTTCTATTTTACGTAAAGCTAACACCAAAACGATTGTGGAAGGCGCTATATAGATTGTTCTCAAAGAAAAAAAACGAGAAACAAACCCATGTGAATATGGGTCAAATTATCTAGGCGGAGCACTTCGTTCAAAGAAAAACGCAACAGAATTGTTTGCGTTGAACAAAGACAATGGTGCCTGCAGACATCGAATGTGTATTGTGGATAAAAAATGGCCAGTGGGGTGGGACAATTTTTCTTGAATTAAGTGTTTATGGGAAAAGTTCACGAATTTTTTCTTACCCTGTAGTCAGATTTATTTGCTTGTTTTAAGCATAAAATAACAGGAGAAGAAATTGTGTAGGGGGAGCAGAGGGTTTTTTTTCGTTCAAAGAAAAGCAGCGTGGCACGAATGAATGTTTGGCTGAAATGCTATCGTAATTTCCCCCTTAATTTTCCTTACAAACATGAAACCAGAGAGAAGGGTCAGTTGGCATCGAATTGCACCTTGTATTCGGTGATTGATTGAGGAAAAATATGCGTATGTGTATATATATACTTGTTTTGTTGAACAGAGACAATGGCCGCGTGCTCCAGCGTCACCTATATGCCTATTTCACAAAATGGCGGCTTTGACCGGAAGTAGGGAAAACATCGTTCAGGTTGCACCACTACGATGGCCACTCAATATAGTATGGACTGACAGCTGCTTTGTTTTCTCCTACACATGAATTTACTTGTAAAAATAACAATAACAGATATTGTCGATTGGTGTTATATTATTTTTTTAGCATTTCGTATTATCAAAATATATCATATGTTAGACAGCTTATCAATTTTAAATAAAATAACGAGACATACATAACTATTCGTGTCTGCTCCCGTTTATTGTAATGAGTGTGCACATTTGGAGAAATACTTAGACATTTTACTTCTTATTTCTTTAGACTGAATAATTATTTCTTATTAATTCCAAAGTATGCGACCCGATGATCTAATCGTGGTGTTGTATGTGCTATTCCTCGTTTGTTTGCCTGCATCCATTGCTTTACGGCTTGCTTGTTGCGTTTAAATGCACATTTGATTTCTTTACCAGCATTGGATTTAGACCATTCAATGAGAAGAGTTAACAGCGTTTATTATGATTGATAAGCCCTCAACGGAGAATGAGGTCGGCATACATTAAAAGCCTTATTTTGTTTTTATCGTGTGCCTTCCAAAATGTATGCGACGAAACTTAAATCACGCAAAATATGAATGGTAACTAGACGTGCTTGTTGTGTGCAAGGAGTGCATTTATTTGTAAACTTTTGCTAAATCAAAATGGTTTATTTGTATTTGCTTTTTACCTGGGTTTTATCAGGTTCGCAGTCGGGACATTTTTAATCCATAGTGTATGCATAATTAATTTCAAAGAAATAAGAAGTAAAATGTGTAAGTATTCCTCAAAATGTGCTTTGGACTAAGTCCCCCGTCATCACAGCAAACGGGAGCAGACCCGAATAGGTATGGCTAGTTATTTTATTAAAAATTTCCAGCCGTCTGTAAATTTATGTTTGAAAGAAAAAAGTAAATTAATATCTTACTTACTGTTTTTGTCTTGTTTTCTAGTGAATATCTGACAATGCTTAAATGGAGATACATTTACTTGGTAAGCAAAGTGGCTTAAGATATTATGTATTGTAATAGAAAATTGTTATAAAAACGTTTTGTTTTTGCTGGGAATTCTTGTATATATTTCACAGCTATATAATTAATTATAATAACGCACTTTTTGTTGATAAACATGTTAAAAAATACATTAACACATAATAATGTGGCAACAAATCAAATGTGCATTTAAATGCAACAAGCAAAAATAAATAAATAAAGCAAATGCACGGAAAAGAAACGAGGAATAAAAGAAACACCGCGATTAAAAAAATCAGATCGCATACTTTGTAAAATAATTGAAATAAATTATAAAAATCAACAGGTTTATATTTAAAACAAATAAAAAATATCTGCCAGCGGGGTAAGAAAAATAAACTTAATTCTAGTTTCAACTTAATTCAATAATAAACTCAATTTAGGTTTATTTTTCTTACCCCACTGGCAGATATTTTTACTTGTTTTAAGCCTTAACCTATTACATTTTAGAATTTATTTCAGTAAACAAGACTTAAATTCTAAGCCACTTTGCTTATTAAGTAAATGTATCTCGATTTAAGAATTATTTTTTAACTCGAAAACATTAAGAAAATACTAAGTAAACGAACAAATTGGGATGTTCAAAACACTTAAATATTTTTTTTCACTCTACCCTTCATATTACAGCTGTCGAAAAACCACAGCAACGTTGACAGACCCGGAAGCCATGATACATTAGCAGTTTTTAAAATAAGTTAAATCTAGAATCCTTATTGGTTTTAGATACTTTAAAGCAATGAATGATCTTCTTTCTTTTGAATTGATTTGGTATTATGGAGGAGCTCTGTGTCTGGTTATTGAAGATGATTTGTTCTTTGCTCCTATGTTGGCTTATTTTTTTGTTATTTCCGTTACTATATATATTTTTTCTTTGTTTTTTCTGATTTGAGGTTATGAAAATGTTTTAATTTGTAATAAAGGTTTTTTGAAAATTCTAAATTCTCTCTATCTCTCTCTCTCTCTCTCTCTCTCATGAGCGTGGATCAGATCCTGCATTAAAACATGAACTTCTGATTTGCTAGCTCAACGTTCTACCTCTGGGTTATACAATGAGAACGTATAGAGTTAAATGCCCGCTAGCCTCCACCCCAAAAGCCAGCGCCTTCGCCGGCTCCCCCTTTGGCTGCGTCTATTCCGGTATCGCTTCTCGGCCTTTTGGCTAAGATCAAGTGTAGTATCTGTTCTTATCAGTTTAATGTCTGATACGTCTCCTATCCGGGGACTATATGTTAAATGGATTTTTGACCTTCGGAAATGGAAGCGGAGCTTGCTCCTTCCACTCCATGCATCAACATGGTATTGCAGTGTTTCCATGAATGGTGCGCTCCCCATCTCGGGGATAAATAAGTCAAGTATAAAAAAAGAATTTGCTTCTTTTGTGCGTGAGTGACGGTGTTTTTTCTAATCCGTGTGTTTTAAAATTGCTGTGGTTTCGTTGGCTTTATTGGTTTAACGAAAAGCTTGCGTGGAAATGAACACGCTGATAAAGAAATGTTTTTGTAATGTATTTAATTATTTTCTTTACAAGTTTGCGGAGGTGATACGAGGACGAATTAAACATCCTCGACACAGCTGAAGGCGCAACAAAAGCGAACGAGACCGATTGGAATGTTAAAAACACCTGAAAACTTTTTTCACTACCCTTCATACTACAGCTGTCGAAACACCACAGCAACGTCGACAGACCTGGAAGCATAGCTGTACTTGTTTAACTCACAACGACAACGGGTAAGTCATTGAGCCCTGTGTTTTTATTTATCCACGTTCTAAAATTGCTATGCTTTCGTTGTTTCTTGATTGCTCTGTACATTTCTTTGTTTCTATTCCACGTAAAGTTACTTTGTAATAACGAAACCATATATTTGAATGCGCAATTTAAATCCATTTGATTTAAATTGTTTCACATATTTCACTCTACACGGTTCAACCGGGCTGGAAACGGAATAAAAACAGGGTAGATCTCGAAGAATGTTTGGTCTCAGACGTGGCTTCGTGCGCTTTCCACCTGGTCACACACAGTAAATGAAATGTTAGTCGGACGGCCTCCGGGGGCGCCGTCGATGTGATCGGTCACAGGAAGATGCGGCCGTCTGGCCTCAAAGGGTGTCGCTCATACTTACCTGGCAGGGGAGACACCATGATCATGAAGGTGGTTCACCCAGGGCGAGGCTCAGCCATTGCACTCCGGTTGGGCTGACCCTTTGCGAATTCCCCAAATGTGGGAATCTCGACTGCAAAATTTCTGATAGTGGGGGACTGCGTTCGCGCTCTCCCCTGACCTTTGTGTTAAAAATAGATTCGCTTGTCGTTTTACGTAAAATCCAAGAGACGTCTAACCACGGCCCAAGAATACATTAGTCATCAAAAAAGCGGCTATTCAACGACTACATAACTTTTAATAGACAGCGAATAAGTGTCTAGGCTAAAACAAGGCTTAATTTGGGCTGTCAGTGAAAATCTAATAGCCGTTTGACCATTCCAAACGAATAGACTAGCCATTAAATAGAACCACAATCAAACGGCTACATGTCTAAGAGCACAAAATAATGCTTAGATGATTCTTTTACTTCCAATATAAGAGGTTCTCGGGAATGGCAATCATCCAAACTAATAAATTATAAAGGCTTTTATAAGAAAATGACAACAGTTAAACAACCTAGACAGCGTTGGGCAATACAAAATGCTAATAAATACAAGACAAATTGAAATATTGTACATGCATGTACATTAAACCAGCCAACAAATCTGCCAATGGGCTACGACAATTTTTCTTGAATTAAGTGTTTATATCTAGATTTGTTTCTTACCCCTTTGGCAGATTTATTTGCTTGTTTTAAGCCCAAATTCTGAGTTTTTTCTCCCTAAAGGCTAGGTTTATTTTCTTAGGGCATTTTGCTCATCAAAAAATGCATCTTATTTTAAGACTTTCTAGATATTTGTATAGTTAAAACAGTTCGAAATAACAAGTAAGAAATGATTTTTTGCAATGTATTCATTCATTCGCTACCCTTCATACTACAGCTGTCGAAAAACCACAGCAACGTCGACAGACCTGGAAGCGTAGCTGTATTTGTTTAACTCACAAAGACAACGGGTAAAGTATTTTCTTGATTACCTAAATGACTTGCTGTAGGAAAATAAGTTTAGGTTTAAGGGGGGAAATACAGTTTAAAGGGATATTTCAATTTATGATGATAATTCTGTCATCATTTACTCATGCATACAGGCTTACAACAACACGAGGATTAGTTTTTTTCTGAGTAACACAAAAGAAGGTATTTTGAGGAATGATGGTAAACCCACAGCAGATAGTCACCATTGACTTCCATAGTAGGAATAAAAAAATATGATGGAATTTAATAGGTACCATCAACCGTGTGCTAACCATCACTTTGCAAAATATTTTCTTCATCATTTATCACGATACTTCCAAAATAATTTTTCCTACTAAGTCAATATTTCATTATTTGCTTTACAAGCTTAAAAATGATGGTGACAGGATTCCATGGTAATCACAAACAGGTAAACAAGTAAAATAATCACTATTTACTTTTAAAAGCATTTTGAAAATTGCTTGCTTATGCTGGGAGTAAAGGTATTTCATGCAAAAGGTATTTCCTCTTTAAAAGGTAATGTATGCTTCTTTTAAAGCTGACACATTTGCCACATTAAAATAACAGAAATGTGTACTGTTTAAACTTTTTGGAGCCGGTGTGTCTGTGTTCTTGGGGCACACATCTACATGTAAAAGCAGAATTGCTTATTATTCTTCTCTATTTCTTGTATAGGTCAATTATGAGTGAAGAACCGTTCACCAAATGAAGACCGCAGCCAGGTGACGGGATCCTGTGGTAATCACAAACAGGTAAACCAGTAAAATAATCATCATTTAATGTTAAAATAATTTTGAAAATTGAAGTTCTGTGTGTTCTTATTGTACTTTATTTATTTCTGCAGGTAAGCACCATACCGTAAGCTTCATTCCCTTTATAACAGGTAAGGTTCATACTGTTTTATTCTTTTGTACTGTTTTATTCGTACTGTTTTAAATCATTCAGTAAATGCAAAGTTAAACTGATGTGTTTTTAATCTAGATTTAAAAGTGTCTACTGTTGAAGCACATCTGATCTCTTCTGAAAGCTGATAATAACTGAATGCTGAGGCACCTTGTTTTGAGTGAACCCTTGTTTTTTCTAAATGACCTGATCCTATTGATCCGAGTAATCGGTTTCATATTCGATTAGCATATCTGTCATGTATTGTAGCCATGAAGTGGTTTTTAAACAAGAAACAGTACTTTTTAAATCCATTGACCATTGCAATAATCGGCCCTGCTGGTGATGAAAGCATGAACAAGTTTCTCTAAGTCCTGTCTTGAGACAAAACCTCTAATTCTGGCAATATTTCTGAGATGGTAGTAAAAGCAGAATTCCTTATTATTTTTCTCTATCTCAGGCTCTACGGCATATATGTCATGATTTTATTTGTCTATTTATATGTCTATTTACAAGGACTGCCTTGGCCAAATGTTATTGTTAATTAATATTGAAGCAGTTATTTAACATAGGTCCTTTGAGTAGTGATTTGTGTAATGATCCATATATCTATTTTTATGTATATTTTTAACTTAGGAATGTGATTTTAAAGCTCATATTTGTTATTGTATGACACCTCTCATGTTATGAAAGTAAAAAATAAATGTATTTTCTGATGTCTTGCATTTCTGTTTTTAAACTGTTAATCCTTATCAAGTGCTATACATTAGAAAGTGGATATAGAGTGAAATGCACACGGTGAATAATGAACGCAGACCTTCAGTGCCGGACCTCTGACCCGCTAACCTCCATCCCGACAGCCAGCGCCTTCTCCGGATGCCATTGCGGTATCGCTTCTCGGCTTTTTGGGTGAGATCGAGTGGACACCGGGGACTACACGTTTAAATGGATTTTTGACCTTCGGCTATGGAAGCGAGGCTTGTTCCGTCCACTCCGTGCATCGACTCTGGCGCTTTCCGGGGACAAATAAGGTGAGTTTAAAATCAGAGTTTGCTTCTTTAGTGCGTGGTTGCCAGTTTGTTTGCCAGTCCGTGGTCCATAATACGTTCCGCGTTCGTGGTCTCTCCATCGCTCAGTACTTTTCTGTGTTTCTATTTTACGTAAAGCTAACACCAAAACGATTGTGGAAGGCGCTATATAGATTGTTCTCAAAGAAAAAAAACGAGAAACAAACCCATGTGAATATGGGTCAAATTATCTAGGCGGAGCACTTCGTTCAAAGAAAAACGCAACAGAATTGTTTGCGTTGAACAAAGACAATGGTGCCTGCAGACATCGAATGTGTATTGTGGATAAAAAATGGCCAGTGGGGTGGGACAATTTTTCTTGAATTAAGTGTTTATGGGAAAAGTTCACGAATTTTTTCTTACCCTGTAGTCAGATTTATTTGCTTGTTTTAAGCATAAAATAACAGGAGAAGAAATTGTGTAGGGGGAGCAGAGGGTTTTTTTTCGTTCAAAGAAAAGCAGCGTGGCACGAATGAATGTTTGGCTGAAATGCTATCGTAATTTCCCCCTTAATTTTCCTTACAAACATGAAACCAGAGAGAAGGGTCAGTTGGCATCGAATTGCACCTTGTATTCGGTGATTGATTGAGGAAAAATATGCGTATGTGTATATATATACTTGTTTTGTTGAACAGAGACAATGGCCGCGTGCTCCAGCGTCACCTATATGCCTATTTCACAAAATGGCGGCTTTGACCGGAAGTAGGGAAAACATCGTTCAGGTTGCACCACTACGATGGCCACTCAATATAGTATGGACTGACAGCTGCTTTGTTTTCTCCTACACATGAATTTACTTGTAAAAATAACAATAACAGATATTGTCGATTGGTGTTATATTATTTTTTTAGCATTTCGTATTATCAAAATATATCATATGTTAGACAGCTTATCAATTTTAAATAAAATAACGAGACATACATAACTATTCGTGTCTGCTCCCGTTTATTGTAATGAGTGTGCACATTTGGAGAAATACTTAGACATTTTACTTCTTATTTCTTTAGACTGAATAATTATTTCTTATTAATTCCAAAGTATGCGACCCGATGATCTAATCGTGGTGTTGTATGTGCTATTCCTCGTTTGTTTGCCTGCATCCATTGCTTTACGGCTTGCTTGTTGCGTTTAAATGCACATTTGATTTCTTTACCAGCATTGGATTTAGACCATTCAATGAGAAGAGTTAACAGCGTTTATTATGATTGATAAGCCCTCAACGGAGAATGAGGTCGGCATACATTAAAAGCCTTATTTTGTTTTTATCGTGTGCCTTCCAAAATGTATGCGACGAAACTTAAATCACGCAAAATATGAATGGTAACTAGACGTGCTTGTTGTGTGCAAGGAGTGCATTTATTTGTAAACTTTTGCTAAATCAAAATGGTTTATTTGTATTTGCTTTTTACCTGGGTTTTATCAGGTTCGCAGTCGGGACATTTTTAATCCATAGTGTATGCATAATTAATTTCAAAGAAATAAGAAGTAAAATGTGTAAGTATTCCTCAAAATGTGCTTTGGACTAAGTCCCCCGTCATCACAGCAAACGGGAGCAGACCCGAATAGGTATGGCTAGTTATTTTATTAAAAATTTCCAGCCGTCTGTAAATTTATGTTTGAAAGAAAAAAGTAAATTAATATCTTACTTACTGTTTTTGTCTTGTTTTCTAGTGAATATCTGACAATGCTTAAATGGAGATACATTTACTTGGTAAGCAAAGTGGCTTAAGATATTATGTATTGTAATAGAAAATTGTTATAAAAACGTTTTGTTTTTGCTGGGAATTCTTGTATATATTTCACAGCTATATAATTAATTATAATAACGCACTTTTTGTTGATAAACATGTTAAAAAATACATTAACACATAATAATGTGGCAACAAATCAAATGTGCATTTAAATGCAACAAGCAAAAATAAATAAATAAAGCAAATGCACGGAAAAGAAACGAGGAATAAAAGAAACACCGCGATTAAAAAAATCAGATCGCATACTTTGTAAAATAATTGAAATAAATTATAAAAATCAACAGGTTTATATTTAAAACAAATAAAAAAATATCTGCCAGCGGGGTAAGAAAAATAAACTTAATTCTAGTTTCAACTTAATTCAATAATAAACTCAATTTAGGTTTATTTTTCTTACCCCACTGGCAGATATTTTTACTTGTTTTAAGCCTTAACCTATTACATTTTAGAATTTATTTCAGTAAACAAGACTTAAATTCTAAGCCACTTTGCTTATTAAGTAAATGTATCTCGATTTAAGAATTATTTTTTAACTCGAAAACATTAAGAAAATACTAAGTAAACGAACAAATTGGGATGTTCAAAACACTTAAATATTTTTTTTCACTCTACCCTTCATATTACAGCTGTCGAAAAACCACAGCAACGTTGACAGACCCGGAAGCCATGATACATTAGCAGTTTTTAAAATAAGTTAAATCTAGAATCCTTATTGGTTTTAGATACTTTAAAGCAATGAATGATCTTCTTTCTTTTGAATTGATTTGGTATTATGGAGGAGCTCTGTGTCTGGTTATTGAAGATGATTTGTTCTTTGCTCCTATGTTGGCTTATTTTTTTGTTATTTCCGTTACTATATATATTTTTTCTTTGTTTTTTCTGATTTGAGGTTATGAAAATGTTTTAATTTGTAATAAAGGTTTTTTGAAAATTCTAAATTCTCTCTATCTCTCTCTCTCTCTCTCTCTCTCATGAGCGTGGATCAGATCCTGCATTAAAACATGAACTTCTGATTTGCTAGCTCAACGTTCTACCTCTGGGTTATACAATGAGAACGTATAGAGTTAAATGCCCGCTAGCCTCCACCCCAAAAGCCAGCGCCTTCGCCGGCTCCCCCTTTGGCTGCGTCTATTCCGGTATCGCTTCTCGGCCTTTTGGCTAAGATCAAGTGTAGTATCTGTTCTTATCAGTTTAATGTCTGATACGTCTCCTATCCGGGGACTATATGTTAAATGGATTTTTGACCTTCGGAAATGGAAGCGGAGCTTGCTCCTTCCACTCCATGCATCAACATGGTATTGCAGTGTTTCCATGAATGGTGCGCTCCCCATCTCGGGGATAAATAAGTCAAGTATAAAAAAGAATTTGCTTCTTTTGTGCGTGAGTGACGGTGTTTTTTCTAATCCGTGTGTTTTAAAATTGCTGTGGTTTCGTTGGCTTTATTGGTTTAACGAAAAGCTTGCGTGGAAATGAACACGCTGATAAAGAAATGTTTTTGTAATGTATTTAATTATTTTCTTTACAAGTTTGCGGAGGTGATACGAGGACGAATTAAACATCCTCGACACAGCTGAAGGCGCAACAAAAGCGAACGAGACCGATTGGAATGTTAAAAACACCTGAAAACTTTTTTCACTACCCTTCATACTACAGCTGTCGAAACACCACAGCAACGTCGACAGACCTGGAAGCATAGCTGTACTTGTTTAACTCACAACGACAACGGGTAAGTCATTGAGCCCTGTGTTTTTATTTATCCACGTTCTAAAATTGCTATGCTTTCGTTGTTTCTTGATTGCTCTGTACATTTCTTTGTTTCTATTCCACGTAAAGTTACTTTGTAATAACGAAACCATATATTTGAATGCGCAATTTAAATCCATTTGATTTAAATTGTTTCACATATTTCACTCTACACGGTTCAACCGGGCTGGAAACGGAATAAAAACAGGGTAGATCTCGAAGAATGTTTGGTCTCAGACGTGGCTTCGTGCGCTTTCCACCTGGTCACACACAGTAAATGAAATGTTAGTCGGACGGCCTCCGGGGGCGCCGTCGATGTGATCGGTCACAGGAAGATGCGGCCGTCTGGCCTCAAAGGGTGTCGCTCATACTTACCTGGCAGGGGAGACACCATGATCATGAAGGTGGTTCACCCAGGGCGAGGCTCAGCCATTGCACTCCGGTTGGGCTGACCCTTTGCGAATTCCCCAAATGTGGGAATCTCGACTGCAAAATTTCTGATAGTGGGGGACTGCGTTCGCGCTCTCCCCTGACCTTTGTGTTAAAAATAGATTCGCTTGTCGTTTTACGTAAAATCCAAGAGACGTCTAACCACGGCCCAAGAATACATTAGTCATCAAAAAAGCGGCTATTCAACGACTACATAACTTTTAATAGACAGCGAATAAGTGTCTAGGCTAAAACAAGGCTTAATTTGGGCTGTCAGTGAAAATCTAATAGCCGTTTGACCATTCCAAACGAATAGACTAGCCATTAAATAGAACCACAATCAAACGGCTACATGTCTAAGAGCACAAAATAATGCTTAGATGATTCTTTTACTTCCAATATAAGAGGTTCTCGGGAATGGCAATCATCCAAACTAATAAATTATAAAGGCTTTTATAAGAAAATGACAACAGTTAAACAACCTAGACAGCGTTGGGCAATACAAAATGCTAATAAATACAAGACAAATTGAAATATTGTACATGCATGTACATTAAACCAGCCAACAAATCTGCCAATGGGCTACGACAATTTTTCTTGAATTAAGTGTTTATATCTAGATTTGTTTCTTACCCCTTTGGCAGATTTATTTGCTTGTTTTAAGCCCAAATTCTGAGTTTTTTCTCCCTAAAGGCTAGGTTTATTTTCTTAGGGCATTTTGCTCATCAAAAAATGCATCTTATTTTAAGACTTTCTAGATATTTGTATAGTTAAAACAGTTCGAAATAACAAGTAAGAAATGATTTTTTGCAATGTATTCATTCATTCGCTACCCTTCATACTACAGCTGTCGAAAAACCACAGCAACGTCGACAGACCTGGAAGCGTAGCTGTATTTGTTTAACTCACAAAGACAACGGGTAAAGTATTTTCTTGATTACCTAAATGACTTGCTGTAGGAAAATAAGTTTAGGTTTAAGGGGGGAAATACAGTTTAAAGGGATATTTCAATTTATGATGATAATTCTGTCATCATTTACTCATGCATACAGGCTTACAACAACACGAGGATTAGTTTTTTTCTGAGTAACACAAAAGAAGGTATTTTGAGGAATGATGGTAAACCCACAGCAGATAGTCACCATTGACTTCCATAGTAGGAATAAAAAAATATGATGGAATTTAATAGGTACCATCAACCGTGTGCTAACCATCACTTTGCAAAATATTTTCTTCATCATTTATCACGATACTTCCAAAATAATTTTTCCTACTAAGTCAATATTTCATTATTTGCTTTACAAGCTTAAAAATGATGGTGACAGGATTCCATGGTAATCACAAACAGGTAAACAAGTAAAATAATCACTATTTACTTTTAAAAGCATTTTGAAAATTGCTTGCTTATGCTGGGAGTAAAGGTATTTCATGCAAAAGGTATTTCCTCTTTAAAAGGTAATGTATGCTTCTTTTAAAGCTGACACATTTGCCACATTAAAATAACAGAAATGTGTACTGTTTAAACTTTTTGGAGCCGGTGTGTCTGTGTTCTTGGGGCACACATCTACATGTAAAAGCAGAATTGCTTATTATTCTTCTCTATTTCTTGTATAGGTCAATTATGAGTGAAGAACCGTTCACCAAATGAAGACCGCAGCCAGGTGACGGGATCCTGTGGTAATCACAAACAGGTAAACCAGTAAAATAATCATCATTTAATGTTAAAATAATTTTGAAAATTGAAGTTCTGTGTGTTCTTATTGTACTTTATTTATTTCTGCAGGTAAGCACCATACCGTAAGCTTCATTCCCTTTATAACAGGTAAGGTTCATACTGTTTTATTCTTTTGTACTGTTTTATTCGTACTGTTTTAAATCATTCAGTAAATGCAAAGTTAAACTGATGTGTTTTTAATCTAGATTTAAAAGTGTCTACTGTTGAAGCACATCTGATCTCTTCTGAAAGCTGATAATAACTGAATGCTGAGGCACCTTGTTTTGAGTGAACCCTTGTTTTTTCTAAATGACCTGATCCTATTGATCCGAGTAATCGGTTTCATATTCGATTAGCATATCTGTCATGTATTGTAGCCATGAAGTGGTTTTTAAACAAGAAACAGTACTTTTTAAATCCATTGACCATTGCAATAATCGGCCCTGCTGGTGATGAAAGCATGAACAAGTTTCTCTAAGTCCTGTCTTGAGACAAAACCTCTAATTCTGGCAATATTTCTGAGATGGTAGTAAAAGCAGAATTCCTTATTATTTTTCTCTATCTCAGGCTCTACGGCATATATGTCATGATTTTATTTGTCTATTTATATGTCTATTTACAAGGACTGCCTTGGCCAAATGTTATTGTTAATTAATATTGAAGCAGTTATTTAACATAGGTCCTTTGAGTAGTGATTTGTGTAATGATCCATATATCTATTTTTATGTATATTTTTAACTTAGGAATGTGATTTTAAAGCTCATATTTGTTATTGTATGACACCTCTCATGTTATGAAAGTAAAAAATAAATGTATTTTCTGATGTCTTGCATTTCTGTTTTTAAACTGTTAATCCTTATCAAGTGCTATACATTAGAAAGTGGATATAGAGTGAAATGCACACGGTGAATAATGAACGCAGACCTTCAGTGCCGGACCTCTGACCCGCTAACCTCCATCCCGACAGCCAGCGCCTTCTCCGGATGCCATTGCGGTATCGCTTCTCGGCTTTTTGGGTGAGATCGAGTGGACACCGGGGACTACACGTTTAAATGGATTTTTGACCTTCGGCTATGGAAGCGAGGCTTGTTCCGTCCACTCCGTGCATCGACTCTGGCGCTTTCCGGGGACAAATAAGGTGAGTTTAAAATCAGAGTTTGCTTCTTTAGTGCGTGGTTGCCAGTTTGTTTGCCAGTCCGTGGTCCATAATACGTTCCGCGTTCGTGGTCTCTCCATCGCTCAGTACTTTTCTGTGTTTCTATTTTACGTAAAGCTAACACCAAAACGATTGTGGAAGGCGCTATATAGATTGTTCTCAAAGAAAAAAAACGAGAAACAAACCCATGTGAATATGGGTCAAATTATCTAGGCGGAGCACTTCGTTCAAAGAAAAACGCAACAGAATTGTTTGCGTTGAACAAAGACAATGGTGCCTGCAGACATCGAATGTGTATTGTGGATAAAAAATGGCCAGTGGGGTGGGACAATTTTTCTTGAATTAAGTGTTTATGGGAAAAGTTCACGAATTTTTTCTTACCCTGTAGTCAGATTTATTTGCTTGTTTTAAGCATAAAATAACAGGAGAAGAAATTGTGTAGGGGGAGCAGAGGGTTTTTTTTCGTTCAAAGAAAAGCAGCGTGGCACGAATGAATGTTTGGCTGAAATGCTATCGTAATTTCCCCCTTAATTTTCCTTACAAACATGAAACCAGAGAGAAGGGTCAGTTGGCATCGAATTGCACCTTGTATTCGGTGATTGATTGAGGAAAAATATGCGTATGTGTATATATATACTTGTTTTGTTGAACAGAGACAATGGCCGCGTGCTCCAGCGTCACCTATATGCCTATTTCACAAAATGGCGGCTTTGACCGGAAGTAGGGAAAACATCGTTCAGGTTGCACCACTACGATGGCCACTCAATATAGTATGGACTGACAGCTGCTTTGTTTTCTCCTACACATGAATTTACTTGTAAAAATAACAATAACAGATATTGTCGATTGGTGTTATATTATTTTTTTAGCATTTCGTATTATCAAAATATATCATATGTTAGACAGCTTATCAATTTTAAATAAAATAACGAGACATACATAACTATTCGTGTCTGCTCCCGTTTATTGTAATGAGTGTGCACATTTGGAGAAATACTTAGACATTTTACTTCTTATTTCTTTAGACTGAATAATTATTTCTTATTAATTCCAAAGTATGCGACCCGATGATCTAATCGTGGTGTTGTATGTGCTATTCCTCGTTTGTTTGCCTGCATCCATTGCTTTACGGCTTGCTTGTTGCGTTTAAATGCACATTTGATTTCTTTACCAGCATTGGATTTAGACCATTCAATGAGAAGAGTTAACAGCGTTTATTATGATTGATAAGCCCTCAACGGAGAATGAGGTCGGCATACATTAAAAGCCTTATTTTGTTTTTATCGTGTGCCTTCCAAAATGTATGCGACGAAACTTAAATCACGCAAAATATGAATGGTAACTAGACGTGCTTGTTGTGTGCAAGGAGTGCATTTATTTGTAAACTTTTGCTAAATCAAAATGGTTTATTTGTATTTGCTTTTTACCTGGGTTTTATCAGGTTCGCAGTCGGGACATTTTTAATCCATAGTGTATGCATAATTAATTTCAAAGAAATAAGAAGTAAAATGTGTAAGTATTCCTCAAAATGTGCTTTGGACTAAGTCCCCCGTCATCACAGCAAACGGGAGCAGACCCGAATAGGTATGGCTAGTTATTTTATTAAAAATTTCCAGCCGTCTGTAAATTTATGTTTGAAAGAAAAAAGTAAATTAATATCTTACTTACTGTTTTTGTCTTGTTTTCTAGTGAATATCTGACAATGCTTAAATGGAGATACATTTACTTGGTAAGCAAAGTGGCTTAAGATATTATGTATTGTAATAGAAAATTGTTATAAAAACGTTTTGTTTTTGCTGGGAATTCTTGTATATATTTCACAGCTATATAATTAATTATAATAACGCACTTTTTGTTGATAAACATGTTAAAAAATACATTAACACATAATAATGTGGCAACAAATCAAATGTGCATTTAAATGCAACAAGCAAAAATAAATAAATAAAGCAAATGCACGGAAAAGAAACGAGGAATAAAAGAAACACCGCGATTAAAAAAATCAGATCGCATACTTTGTAAAATAATTGAAATAAATTATAAAAATCAACAGGTTTATATTTAAAACAAATAAAAAATATCTGCCAGCGGGGTAAGAAAAATAAACTTAATTCTAGTTTCAACTTAATTCAATAATAAACTCAATTTAGGTTTATTTTTCTTACCCCACTGGCAGATATTTTTACTTGTTTTAAGCCTTAACCTATTACATTTTAGAATTTATTTCAGTAAACAAGACTTAAATTCTAAGCCACTTTGCTTATTAAGTAAATGTATCTCGATTTAAGAATTATTTTTTAACTCGAAAACATTAAGAAAATACTAAGTAAACGAACAAATTGGGATGTTCAAAACACTTAAATATTTTTTTTCACTCTACCCTTCATATTACAGCTGTCGAAAAACCACAGCAACGTTGACAGACCCGGAAGCCATGATACATTAGCAGTTTTTAAAATAAGTTAAATCTAGAATCCTTATTGGTTTTAGATACTTTAAAGCAATGAATGATCTTCTTTCTTTTGAATTGATTTGGTATTATGGAGGAGCTCTGTGTCTGGTTATTGAAGATGATTTGTTCTTTGCTCCTATGTTGGCTTATTTTTTTGTTATTTCCGTTACTATATATATTTTTTCTTTGTTTTTTCTGATTTGAGGTTATGAAAATGTTTTAATTTGTAATAAAGGTTTTTTGAAAATTCTAAATTCTCTCTATCTCTCTCTCTCTCTCTCTCTCTCATGAGCGTGGATCAGATCCTGCATTAAAACATGAACTTCTGATTTGCTAGCTCAACGTTCTACCTCTGGGTTATACAATGAGAACGTATAGAGTTAAATGCCCGCTAGCCTCCACCCCAAAAGCCAGCGCCTTCGCCGGCTCCCCCTTTGGCTGCGTCTATTCCGGTATCGCTTCTCGGCCTTTTGGCTAAGATCAAGTGTAGTATCTGTTCTTATCAGTTTAATGTCTGATACGTCTCCTATCCGGGGACTATATGTTAAATGGATTTTTGACCTTCGGAAATGGAAGCGGAGCTTGCTCCTTCCACTCCATGCATCAACATGGTATTGCAGTGTTTCCATGAATGGTGCGCTCCCCATCTCGGGGATAAATAAGTCAAGTATAAAAAAAGAATTTGCTTCTTTTGTGCGTGAGTGACGGTGTTTTTTCTAATCCGTGTGTTTTAAAATTGCTGTGGTTTCGTTGGCTTTATTGGTTTAACGAAAAGCTTGCGTGGAAATGAACACGCTGATAAAGAAATGTTTTTGTAATGTATTTAATTATTTTCTTTACAAGTTTGCGGAGGTGATACGAGGACGAATTAAACATCCTCGACACAGCTGAAGGCGCAACAAAAGCGAACGAGACCGATTGGAATGTTAAAAACACCTGAAAACTTTTTTCACTACCCTTCATACTACAGCTGTCGAAACACCACAGCAACGTCGACAGACCTGGAAGCATAGCTGTACTTGTTTAACTCACAACGACAACGGGTAAGTCATTGAGCCCTGTGTTTTTATTTATCCACGTTCTAAAATTGCTATGCTTTCGTTGTTTCTTGATTGCTCTGTACATTTCTTTGTTTCTATTCCACGTAAAGTTACTTTGTAATAACGAAACCATATATTTGAATGCGCAATTTAAATCCATTTGATTTAAATTGTTTCACATATTTCACTCTACACGGTTCAACCGGGCTGGAAACGGAATAAAAACAGGGTAGATCTCGAAGAATGTTTGGTCTCAGACGTGGCTTCGTGCGCTTTCCACCTGGTCACACACAGTAAATGAAATGTTAGTCGGACGGCCTCCGGTGGCGCCGTTCGATGTGATCGGTCACAGGAAGATGCGGCCGTCTGGCCTCAAAGGGTGTCGCTCATACTTACCTGGCAGGGGAGACACCATGATCATGAAGGTGGTTCACCCAGGGCGAGGCTCAGCCATTGCACTCCGGTTGGGCTGACCCTTTGCGAATTCCCCAAATGTGGGAATCTCGACTGCAAAATTTCTGATAGTGGGGCACTGCGTTCGCGCTCTCCCCTGACCTTTGTGTTAAAAATAGATTCGCTTGTCGTTTTACGTAAAATCCAAGAGACGTCTAACCACGGCCCAAGAATACATTAGTCATCAAAAAAGCGGCTATTCAACGACTACATAACTTTTAATAGACAGCGAATAAGTGTCTAGGCTAAAACAAGGCTTAATTTGGGCTGTCAGTGAAAATCTAATAGCCGTTTGACCATTCCAAACGAATAGACTAGCCATTAAATAGAACCACAATCAAACGGCTACATGTCTAAGAGCACAAAATAATGCTTAGATGATTCTTTTACTTCCAATATAAGAGGTTCTCGGGAATGGCAATCATCCAAACTAATAAATTATAAAGGCTTTTATAAGAAAATGACAACAGTTAAACAACCTAGACAGCGTTGGGCAATACAAAATGCTAATAAATACAAGACAAATTGAAATATTGTACATGCATGTACATTAAACCAGCCAACAAATCTGCCAATGGGCTACGACAATTTTTCTTGAATTAAGTGTTTATATCTAGATTTGTTTCTTACCCCTTTGGCAGATTTATTTGCTTGTTTTAAGCCCAAATTCTGAGTTTTTTCTCCCTAAAGGCTAGGTTTATTTTCTTAGGGCATTTTGCTCATCAAAAAATGCATCTTATTTTAAGACTTTCTAGATATTTGTATAGTTAAAACAGTTCGAAATAACAAGTAAGAAATGATTTTTTGCAATGTATTCATTCATTCGCTACCCTTCATACTACAGCTGTCGAAAAACCACAGCAACGTCGACAGACCTGGAAGCGTAGCTGTATTTGTTTAACTCACAAAGACAACGGGTAAAGTATTTTCTTGATTACCTAAATGACTTGCTGTAGGAAAATAAGTTTAGGTTTAAGGGGGGAAATACAGTTTAAAGGGATATTTCAATTTATGATGATAATTCTGTCATCATTTACTCATGCATACAGGCTTACAACAACACGAGGATTAGTTTTTTTCTGAGTAACACAAAAGAAGGTATTTTGAGGAATGATGGTAAACCCACAGCAGATAGTCACCATTGACTTCCATAGTAGGAATAAAAAAATATGATGGAATTTAATAGGTACCATCAACCGTGTGCTAACCATCACTTTGCAAAATATTTTCTTCATCATTTATCACGATACTTCCAAAATAATTTTTCCTACTAAGTCAATATTTCATTATTTGCTTTACAAGCTTAAAAATGATGGTGACAGGATTCCATGGTAATCACAAACAGGTAAACAAGTAAAATAATCACTATTTACTTTTAAAAGCATTTTGAAAATTGCTTGCTTATGCTGGGAGTAAAGGTATTTCATGCAAAAGGTATTTCCTCTTTAAAAGGTAATGTATGCTTCTTTTAAAGCTGACACATTTGCCACATTAAAATAACAGAAATGTGTACTGTTTAAACTTTTTGGAGCCGGTGTGTCTGTGTTCTTGGGGCACACATCTACATGTAAAAGCAGAATTGCTTATTATTCTTCTCTATTTCTTGTATAGGTCAATTATGAGTGAAGAACCGTTCACCAAATGAAGACCGCAGCCAGGTGACGGGATCCTGTGGTAATCACAAACAGGTAAACCAGTAAAATAATCATCATTTAATGTTAAAATAATTTTGAAAATTGAAGTTCTGTGTGTTCTTATTGTACTTTATTTATTTCTGCAGGTAAGCACCATACCGTAAGCTTCATTCCCTTTATAACAGGTAAGGTTCATACTGTTTTATTCTTTTGTACTGTTTTATTCGTACTGTTTTAAATCATTCAGTAAATGCAAAGTTAAACTGATGTGTTTTTAATCTAGATTTAAAAGTGTCTACTGTTGAAGCACATCTGATCTCTTCTGAAAGCTGATAATAACTGAATGCTGAGGCACCTTGTTTTGAGTGAACCCTTGTTTTTTCTAAATGACCTGATCCTATTGATCCGAGTAATCGGTTTCATATTCGATTAGCATATCTGTCATGTATTGTAGCCATGAAGTGGTTTTTAAACAAGAAACAGTACTTTTTAAATCCATTGACCATTGCAATAATCGGCCCTGCTGGTGATGAAAGCATGAACAAGTTTCTCTAAGTCCTGTCTTGAGACAAAACCTCTAATTCTGGCAATATTTCTGAGATGGTAGTAAAAGCAGAATTCCTTATTATTTTTCTCTATCTCAGGCTCTATCTCAGGCTCTACGGCATATATGTCATGATTTTATTTGTCTATTTATATGTCTATTTACCAAGGACTGCCTTGGCCAAATGTTATTGTTAATTAATATTGAAGCAGTTATTTAACATAGGTCCTTTGAGTAGTGATTTGTGTAATGATCCATATATCTATTTTTATGTATATTTTTAACTTAGGAATGTGATTTTAAAGCTCATATTTGTTATTGTATGACACCTCTCATGTTATGAAAGTAAAAAATAAATGTATTTTCTGATGTCTTGCATTTCTGTTTTTAAACTGTTAATCCTTATCAAGTGCTATACATTAGAAAGTGGATATAGAGTGAAATGCACACGGTGAATAATGAACGCAGACCTTCAGTGCCGGACCTCTGACCCGCTAACCTCCATCCCGACAGCCAGCGCCTTCTCCGGATGCCATTGCGGTATCGCTTCTCGGCTTTTTGGGTAAGATCGAGTGGACACCGGGGACTACACGTTTAAATGGATTTTTGACCTTCGGCTATGGAAGCGAGGCTTGTTCCGTCCACTCCGTGCATCGACTCTGGCGCTTTCCGGGGACAAATAAGGTGAGTTTAAAATCAGAGTTTGCTTCTTTAGTGCGTGGTTGCCAGTTTGTTTGCCAGTCCGTGGTCCATAATACGTTCCGCGTTCGTGGTCTCTCCATCGCTCAGTACTTTTCTGTGTTTCTATTTTACGTAAAGCTAACACCAAAACGATTGTGGAAGGCGCTATATAGATTGTTCTCAAAGAAAAAAAAAACGAGAAACAAACCCATGTGAATATGGGTCAAATTATCTAGGCGGAGCACTTCGTTCAAAGAAAAAAACGCAACAGAATTGTTTGCGTTGAACAAAGACAATGGTGCCTGCAGACATCGAATGTGTATTGTGGATAAAAAATGGCCAGTGGGGTGGGACAATTTTTCTTGAATTAAGTGTTTATGGGAAAAGTTCACGAATTTTTTCTTACCCTGTAGTCAGATTTATTTGCTTGTTTTAAGCATAAAATAACAGGAGAAGAAATTGTGTAGGGGGAGCAGAGGGTTTTTTTTTCGTTCAAAGAAAAGCAGCGTGGCACGAATGAATGTTTGGCTGAAATGCTATCGTAATTTCCCCCTTAATTTTCCTTACAAACATGAAACCAGAGAGAAGGGTCAGTTGGCATCGAATTGCACCTTGTATTCGGTGATTGATTGAGGAAAAATATGCGTATGTGTATAGAACAGAGACAATGGCCGCGTGCTCCAGCGTCACCTATATGCCTATTTCACAAAATGGCGGCTTTGACCGGAAGTAGGGAAAACATCGTTCAGGTTGCACCACTACGATGGCCACTCAATATAGTATGGACTGACAGCTGCTTTGTTTTCTCCTACACATGAATTTACTTGTAAAAATAACAATAACAGATATTGTCGATTGGTGTTATATTATTTTTTTAGCATTTCGTATTATCAAAATATATCATATGTTAGACAGCTTATCAATTTTAAATAAAATAACGAGACATACATAACTATTCGTGTCTGCTCCCGTTTATTGTAATGAGTGTGCACATTTGGAGAAATACTTAGACATTTTACTTCTTATTTCTTTAGACTGAATAATTATTTCTTATTAATTCCAAAGTATGCGACCCGATGATCTAATCGTGGTGTATGTGCTATTCCTCGTTTGTTTGCCTGCATCCATTGCTTTACGGCTTGCTTGTTGCGTTTAAATGCACATTTGATTTCTTTACCAGCATTGGATTTAGACCATTCAATGAGAAGAGTTAACAGCGTTTATTATGATTGATAAGCCCTCAACGGAGAATGAGGTCGGCATACATTAAAAGCCTTATTTTGTTTTTATCGTGTGCCTTCCAAAATGTATGCGACGAAACTTAAATCACGCAAAATATGAATGGTAACTAGACGTGCTTGTTGTGTGCAAGGAGTGCATTTATTTGTAAACTTTTGCTAAATCAAAATGGTTTATTTGTATTTGCTTTTTACCTGGGTTTTATCAGGTTCGCAGTCGGGACATTTTTAATCCATAGTGTATGCATAATTAATTTCAAAGAAATAAGAAGTAAAATGTGTAAGTATTCCTCAAAATGTGCTTTGGACTAAGTCCCCCGTCATCACAGCAAACGGGAGCAGACCCGAATAGGTATGGCTAGTTATTTTATTAAAAATTTCCAGCCGTCTGTAAATTTATGTTTGAAAGAAAAAAGTAAATTAATATCTTACTTACTGTTTTTGTCTTGTTTTCTAGTGAATATCTGACAATGCTTAAATGGAGATACATTTACTTGGTAAGCAAAGTGGCTTAAGATATTATGTATTGTAATAGAAAATTGTTATAAAAACGTTTTGTTTTTGCTGGGAATTCTTGTATATATTTCACAGCTATATAATTAATTATAATAACGCACTTTTTGTTGATAAACATGTTAAAAAATACATTAACACATAATAATGTGGCAACAAATCAAATGTGCATTTAAATGCAACAAGCAAAAATAAATAAATAAAGCAAATGCACGGAAAAGAAACGAGGAATAAAAGAAACACCGCGATTAAAAAAATCAGATCGCATACTTTGTAAAATAATTGAAATAAATTATAAAAATCAACAGGTTTATATTTAAAACAAATAAAAAATATCTGCCAGCGGGGTAAGAAAAATAAACTTAATTCTAGTTTCAACTTAATTCAATAATAAACTCAATTTAGGTTTATTTTTCTTACCCCACTGGCAGATATTTTTACTTGTTTTAAGCCTTAACCTATTACATTTTAGAATTTATTTCAGTAAACAAGACTTAAATTCTAAGCCACTTTGCTTATTAAGTAAATGTATCTCGATTTAAGAATTATTTTTTAACTCGAAAACATTAAGAAAATACTAAGTAAACGAACAAATTGGGATGTTCAAAACACTTAAATATTTTTTTTCACTCTACCCTTCATATTACAGCTGTCGAAAAACCACAGCAACGTTGACAGACCCGGAAGCCATGATACATTAGCAGTTTTTAAAATAAGTTAAATCTAGAATCCTTATTGGTTTTAGATACTTTAAAGCAATGAATGATCTTCTTTCTTTTGAATTGATTTGGTATTATGGAGGAGCTCTGTGTCTGGTTATTGAAGATGATTTGTTCTTTGCTCCTATGTTGGCTTATTTTTTTGTTATTTCCGTTACTATATATATTTTTTTCTTTGTTTTTTCTGATTTGAGGTTATGAAAATGTTTTAATTTGTAATAAAGGTTTTTTGAAAATTCTAAATTCTCTCTATCTCTCTCTCTCTCTCTCTCTCTCTCATGAGCGTGGATCAGATCCTGCATTAAAACATGAACTTCTGATTTGCTAGCTCAACGTTCTACCTCTGGGTTATACAATGAGAACGTATAGAGTTAAATGCCCGCTAGCCTCCACCCCAAAAGCCAGCGCCTTCGCCGGCTCCCCCTTTGGCTGCGTCTATTCCGGTATCGCTTCTCGGCCTTTTGGCTAAGATCAAGTGTAGTATCTGTTCTTATCAGTTTAATGTCTGATACGTCTCCTATCCGGGGACTATATGTTAAATGGATTTTTGACCTTCGGAAATGGAAGCGGAGCTTGCTCCTTCCACTCCATGCATCAACATGGTATTGCAGTGTTTCCATGAATGGTGCGCTCCCCATCTCGGGGATAAATAAGTCAAGTATAAAAAAAAGAATTTGCTTCTTTTGTGCGTGAATGACGGTGTTTTTTCTAATCCGTGTGTTTTAAAATTGCTGTGATTTCGTTGGCTTTATTGGTTTAACGAAAAGCTTGCGTGGAAATGAACACGCTGATAAAGAAATGTTTTTGTAATGTATTTAATTAATTTCTTTACAAGTTTGCGGAGGTGATACGAGGACGAATTAAACATCCTCGACACAGCTGAAGGCGCAACAAAAGCGAACGAGACCGATTGGAATGTTAAAAACACCTGAAAACTTTTTTCACTACCCTTCATACTACAGCTGTCGAAAAACCACAGCAACGTCGACAGACCTGGAAGCATAGCTGTACTTGTTTAACTCACAACGACAACGGGTAAGTCATTGAGCCCTGTGTTTTTATTTATCCACGTTCTAAAATTGCTATGCTTTCGTTGTTTCTTGATTGCTCTGTACATTTTTTTTTGTTTCTATTCCACGTAAAGTTACTTTGTAATAACGAAACCATATATTTGAATGCGCAATTTAAATCCATTTGATTTAAATTGTTTCACATATTTCACTCTACACGGTTCAACCGGGCTGGAAACGGAATAAAAACAGGGTAGATCTCGAAGAATGTTTGGTCTCAGACGTGGCTTCGTGCGCTTTCCACCTGGTCACACACAGTAAATGAAATGTTAGTCGGACGGCCTCCGGGGGCGCCGTCGATGTGATCGGTCACAGGAAGATGCGGCCGTCTGGCCTCAAAGGGTGTCGCTCATACTTACCTGGCAGGGGAGACACCATGATCATGAAGGTGGTTCACCCAGGGCGAGGCTCAGCCATTGCACTCCGGTTGGGCTGACCCTTTGCGAATTCCCCAAATGTGGGAATCTCGACTGCAAAATTTCTGATAGTGGGGGACTGCGTTCGCGCTCTCCCCTGACCTTTGTGTTAAAAATAGATTCGCTTGTCGTTTTACGTAAAATCCAAGAGACGTCTAACCACGGCCCAAGAATACATTAGTCATCAAAAAAGCGGCTATTCAACGACTACATAACTTTTAATAGACAGCGAATAACCCAGATAGCAATTTTGTTCCGGCCCAGCTCCGGCCCACACAACCAGTTTTTCCTCGGCCCACATACAACGAAGAATGACGGCCCTACAGTGGCCCAGTTCTGAATTACGGACAAAGGCCACACATGGGCCACAACTGGCCCATGTCTCTGACAGAAAATAGCCCATAATTGGCCCAAACCTGGGCCAGAACAGGTTATAACATCGGTACCAGTTCTCAGCCATAGGTCAACCATATTAAAACCAGCATTTAACCAGAACTTCCAAAACTGAGCCATAACTCAGCCTAATCTTGCCCAAATTATATTAATAAATAAATCACACGAAAAATTACTTTCAAATTGTTTGCCTTTTTATTAATCAATAGCACACAAGTCAATAACACTACAACATTGTATGTGTTAAAACTCTTCTAGTATAAACTGTCAGCAAAAAACAAAAATACTAGTTTGTTCAAATACATTATTGGCATGAATCTACCAACAACTTAAATTACAAAGCAATTTCATCCTTAGTAAACAAACAAAAGTTTAGAACAAACTGATAATAAAAAAACCTTTGTGACAGTTACATTTGTGTGTTAAACGTAGCTTGCCCAAATTGCCAGCTATACACAAATACAGAAGTTCATTGAAATTAATATATAAGCATGAATAGAAATGTAAATGAATTACCATGGGTAAATACAAGTTTAAACCAAACTGAACTAAAAAGTTAGTTAATTAGAAACTTCATGTGTATGTGAAACCAACTCTACAGCCAGCCAGCCAGCAAAGATACAAGGTCCAGTTAAAGTATTAGCATGAATCTAACTTAGGTAATTTCAAATAAAACGAAAAATTAAAACAATACAATTCATAAAAATGAAACAAACAATCAAGCACTAATAATAATCTATGTGTATGAGAAAGTGTTCCTATTCAGGATTGTCCTCAACAAGAAGTACTGCTTTCCAGCCTCTCTTTTCTTCTCAGCTCCTCTTTCCATAGATGTAAACATTACAGCAGCCCACTGTTATATAAAAGAAAACAGATGCAAATCAATAATTGTTATGAAGCAAAAGCCATATAATAAAGTTATTAAAAGCATAATGGTATACTTTAAAACAAACAGTTAGATAAACAATAAGAAGATGAACCTTTTAGGATGAACTGCTTCTGTTTTCTTCCTCAAGTTGCTTTGGATGAAAATGTCTGCGTTGAATGTCTAAATAAAATGAAACATAGCTTAGACCTTAAAGATGTACTTTTCATTTAGATACAAAGCAAATGAGCAAATGAGATATGTTCTAAGCATGTATTTAAAATATATTATATTAGGAATATCCCCATTATTAGTTAACAAGAAAATTTAGTCAAATCAATATAAATGAAAGAGAGAAGAACCATATACTGCACGTCTAAGGTCTTCACAATTGCTGTCATACTTTATCCACCTATGAGAAATTCAGCTTTGCAGAAATAATTCTAAAGATTTGTCAAGTATTGATTTTGGAAGCAATTAAATTAACATTAAATTAAATGGTGGCCCTGATGTACTGTCACTAACCTGAATGTCACCTCCTCCTGTCCTGTCAGCATCATTGTCCCACGTCTTTACCTGAAGCAAACACAGCAGATGATTAACAGAAAATAATTTCACAGTATTCCATATATTCAAAATATTTTTATTTTTACCATTTTCCTTTGTATTCAACAATGCAATTCGTGTAACTAAAGTAATGTTAGGCTATGGTCAGTTCTTACTCACTTATGAATGAAACCACTGTCCAGCTTTCTGTATTTATCAGCTTTCACTGAAATCACAATGTGACTATTTAGCCATATAGAGCAATCTTTTGATAATAAACACAAAGATGCAAACATGAGCCTCAATATTTAATTTACCTTAATGTGTCTATTTGAATATACACCCCATCATCCTTCTCTTGTCCCACTCCAGAGTCTTCATGTCTTGATGAACACAGACACACACTTTCATCAAAAAAGGAAATTAAACGTTACAGAAATACATTTTTAAATATGTTTTTTATATAAATGTTCTAACATCAGGAAGACCAGATAACCAAATTCAATTACTTCATTATAATATGATCACAGTTATTCTTAACCTGATAGAAAACAGCTAATTTAATATCAATAATATAACGTTAATTGTCACACTTTACGTTACACACGAATCACGTAAACGTTTGCATCCCTTTATACGTGTGTAAGACATTTAAACAAAAACATTTTTATGATTGTAAAAGTTTAAATATTTAAGTTCAGGTACTTACTATCTTTCATCCTGCTGCCTTTGAAATCTGTGTGTCCGTTATGATTGATTGACGCGGTGTAACTGCTACTCCTGGGGTTAACCCCGCCTATTGGTTAATTTGATTGGCCGCCGCTCGGCTTCCGTTAACAGGAAAGCTCGTCTTCTGTTATGTGCCAGTGGCACTCGCCTTTTTTGATTTGATTGGCCATCTCAATCATTTTTGACAAGGTGTTCAACGTAATGCTGAGTTGTAGGAACTGGAGAAACGGATGACGTTAAAATACCGCGAGAGTGATTTGAAATCAGAATGCTGTCCATGATCTTTCGAGTCGCTCTCGCAGTACTTTGATGTCATCCGCGTGTAGGTTCTTGTTGCACTTCATAAATAAACTGCGCATCCTTAACGTAACGCGAAGGTTAACAATACATTTTGTTTATTTCTGCAGTATCTAACATCTGATTGTACACAATGATAGTTTTGCTTAGTCATTGAAGTCAGAAATCTTCAGCACAGTAACGTTTATTTCTGCAGTATCTAACATCTGATTGTACACAATGATAGTTTAGTCATTGAAGTCAGAAATCTTCAGCAGGAATAAACTCCTGCTACAATGAAAATCGCGCAAAAGCAAGTTTAAATAGAAACGATCCATGGTGCTTCTCAAAGCAACGTTATAGAAACTTTTAAATTCAGAAAGAAAAACTTTTGGAAGTTCAGGGTCATTTGAACAAAATAATCTTGACCCATGATCTGCAGACAAGTTTATGTGATTGAAATGTAGACAAACATTATTGTCCAAATATATTAGTTTCTTTTAATACAAAACTAACATTTTACTTAATAAAGGTTAAATTAAAGGGCGTGTTGCAGGTTAACCACCACTGTTGATTAATGGGTACATAAATCACTCAATATATGTATATCATTTTTAAAATGTCTCAAAAAAGGTCTTAAAGACCCTTTTTTTAATGTTTTTGGTATTAACGTTTTTTTTTAAGTAATTCGGCGATGACGTCACGTTGGGTAGAAGTAGATGAAAGCCTCAGCCAGAGCCATAGAAATAGATGAGACATTTATTGCCGTTTTATTAATACTTACGTTTATAATATGGAAATCATATATACATAATAGGAAATATATAATGTGGTATACTGCAAAGTTACCCTGCTAATTATTATTTATGATATATGTGGAGATAAATAAAACTTTGCAAATCTGCTGATTCAATCCATTCATGTCCTGACCACCAGGCTAGAGAGTTTTAAACATCCTTAATCCACACTTACTAGTCTATCATATAATATCTAAAATATATTTTTATGTGAAATAAAAGGAAGTTTTGTTATATTGTTTATGCGATCATAACGAATCACACGATCATTTTATACACAGAAGCAGCGGTCAGCAGCTGCAGCGGGCTTGAATCCAACCGCATACTGCAATAAACAGGCGTTCGGCGGCTTTTTACATCAAAGGATGACAGGCTAGAAACCAATCACTGATCCCCGTATTTTTATAAATCCTGGACATGATTGGACCGGCCGAACGGGTTGAGCACTTTTATATTTGTTGAGCAGAGAGGCTGCATAGTTTGACCAGCGGGCTGCGGGAACCGGCCGCACATCAGACCGACAGACGGTGTTGCTAATATAACTCACAATGTATAACTATTATCAGACCGGCCAACCGGGAAAGTCCCGACTCTCCCGACTGAAACTCCGCTACTGGCTGTAGGGAAATGTGTGCGTTTTGATCGGTGTTCGAGGCTCTTACCTCGCGACCAGATGTGACGACGTGACGCCTCACTCAGCTTCCAGGATTTGAGTCATGCTGCCTGAATTCGTTTGTGCTGAAGATCGCATACACCCATTTCAGCAGGATTATGGTCCCCCTCAAACCAGCATGCACGAGTATGTTAATTGTTTGTTTACTTTCTACACGAAGTTATGCTAAGGCTATCTGGCTTTCTGCCTATCTCTCTATACTAGCCCATCTATCTGTCTGTCTGTCTGTCTATCTATCTATCTGTCTGTCTATCTATCTATCTATCTGTCGTTCTGTCTATCTAGTCTATCTATCCAGTCTATCTATATCTATGTATTTATCTATAATTTGCATTGATATAATCTGAATATTGTACTTTACTCATCTCTCTAGTCACTCTCAATGCTCTTAAGGCAAATTCTCTCCCCAACGTGACGTCATGCAGTGCGTTGAGGGGGAAAGGAGAATCCTTGCAAACCGCTGTACTTTTTCGTTTTTTATTCCGTTTTATGATAACCAACAACATAAAATACAATGGATAACAATTTAAATGTTTATTATCAACAAGCAAATTGCCCAAATTCGTGGAAAAATTTTACCTGCAAAACGCACTTTAACATTAAGATTAAGATAGCCTGAAAATCCTTCAATTCTTCTAATTATTTATTATAAATCAGTATTTTAAATGTGGCTTACAATCACTAGACTGATCTGGGCCAGAATCACTACACTGATCTGGGCCAGAATCACTACACTGATCTGGGCCAGAATCACTACACTGATCTGGGCCACATACCTCCCAATCACAACTGGCCCAAATTTTATCTGCCATCATGGATCCAGTGCCATCATTGCCACACCTGGCCCATACTTGGCTGACATGTTGCATGCCGTTGCCGGCAGCACGCCAGCAGTGCCATCATGAGGCCACATTCGGGCAGAGTCCGTCTGCTATCTGGGAAGTGTCTAGGCTAAAACAAGGCTTAATTTGGGCTGTCAGTGAAAATCTAATAGCCGTTTGACCATTCCAAACGAATAGACTAGCCATTAAATAGAACCACAATCAAACGGCTACATGTCTAAGAGCACAAAATAATGCTTAGATGATTCTTTTACTTCCAATATAAGAGGTTCTCGGGAATGGCAATCATCCAAACTAATAAATTATAAAGGCTTTTATAAGAAAATGACAACAGTTAAACAACCTAGACAGCGTTGGGCAATACAAAATGCTAATAAATACAAGACAAATTGAAATATTGTACATGCATGTACATTAAACAACCCAACAAATCTGCCAATGGGCTACGACAATTTTTCTTGAATTAAGTGTTTATATCTAGATTTGTTTCTTACCCCTTTGGCAGATTTATTTGCTTGTTTTAAGCCCAAATTCTGAGTTTTTTCTCCCTAAAGGCTAGGTTTATTTTCTTAGGGCATTTTGCTCATCAAAAAATGCATCTTATTTTAAGACTTTCTAGATATTTGTATAGTTAAAACAGTTCGAAATAACAAGTAAGAAATGATTTTTTGCAATGTATTCATTCATTCGCTACCCTTCATACTACAGCTGTCGAAAAACCACAGCAACGTCGACAGACCTGGAAGCGTAGCTGTATTTGTTTAACTCACAAAGACAACGGGTAAAGTATTTTCTTGATTACCTAAATGACTTGCTGTAGGAAAATAAGTTTAGGTTTAAGGGGGGAAATACAGTTTAAAGGGATATTTCAATTTATGATGATAATTCTGTCATCATTTACTCATGCATACAGGCTTACAACAACACGAGGATTAGTTTTTTTCTGAGTAACACAAAAGAAGGTATTTTGAGGAATGATGGTAAACCCACAGCAGATAGTCACCATTGACTTCCATAGTAGGAATAAAAAAATATGATGGAATTTAATAGGTACCATCAACCGTGTGCTAACCATCACTTTGCAAAATATTTTCTTCATCATTTATCACGATACTTCCAAAATATTTTTTCCTACTAAGTCAATATTTCATTATTTGCTTTACAAGCTTAAAAATGATGGTGACAGGATTCCATGGTAATCACAAACAGGTAAACAAGTAAAATAATCACTATTTACTTTTAAAAGCATTTTGAAAATTGCTTGCTTATGCTGGGAGTAAAGGTATTTCATGCAAAAGGTATTTCCTCTTTAAAAGGTAATGTATGCTTCTTTTAAAGCTGACACATTTGCCACATTAAAATAACAGAAATGTGTACTGTTTAAACTTTTTGGAGCCGGTGTGTCTGTGTTCTTGGGGCACACATCTACATGTAAAAGCAGAATTGCTTATTATTCTTCTCTATTTCTTGTATAGGTCAATTATGAGTGAAGAACCGTTCACCAAATGAAGACCGCAGCCAGGTGACGGGATCCTGTGGTAATCACAAACAGGTAAACCAGTAAAATAATCATCATTTAATGTTAAAATAATTTTGAAAATTGAAGTTCTGTGTGTTCTTATTGTACTTTATTTATTTCTGCAGGTAAGCACCATACCGTAAGCTTCATTCCCTTTATAACAGGTAAGGTTCATACTGTTTTATTCTTTTGTACTGTTTTATTCGTACTGTTTTAAATCATTCAGTAAATGCAAAGTTAAACTGATGTGTTTTTAATCTATATTTAAAAGTGTCTACTGTTGAAGCACATCTGATCTCTTCTGAAAGCTGATAATAACTGAATGCTGAGGCACCTTGTTTTGAGTGAACCCTTGTTTTTTCTAAATGACCTGATCCTATTGATCCGAGTAATCGGTTTCATATTCGATTAGCATATCTGTCATGTATTGTAGCCATGAAGTGGTTTTTAAACAAGAAACAGTACTTTTTAAATCCATTGACCATTGCAATAATCGGCCCTGCTGGTGATGAAAGCATGAACAAGTTTCTCTAAGTCCTGTCTTGAGACAAAACCTCTAATTCTGGCAATATTTCTGAGATGGTAGTAAAAGCAGAATTCCTTATTATTTTTCTCTATCTCAGGCTCTACGGCATATATGTCATGATTTTATTTGTCTATTTATATGTCTATTTACAAGGACTGCCTTGGCCAAATGTTATTGTTAATTAATATTGAAGCAGTTATTTAACATAGGTCCTTTGAGTAGTGATTTGTGTAATGATCCATATATCTATTTTTATGTATATTTTTAACTTAGGAATGTGATTTTAAAGCTCATATTTGTTATTGTATGACACCTCTCATGTTATGAAAGTAAAAAATAAATGTATTTTCTGATGTCTTGCATTTCTGTTTTTAAACTGTTAATCCTTATCAAGTGCTATACATTAGAAAGTGGATATAGAGTGAAATGCACACGGTGAATAATGAACGCAGACCTTCAGTGCCGGACCTCTGACCCGCTAACCTCCATCCCGACAGCCAGCGCCTTCTCCGGATGCCATTGCGGTATCGCTTCTCGGCTTTTTGGGTAAGATCGAGTGGACACCGGGGACTACACGTTTAAATGGATTTTTGACCTTCGGCTATGGAAGCGAGGCTTGTTCCGTCCACTCCGTGCATCGACTCTGGCGCTTTCCGGGGACAAATAAGGTGAGTTTAAAATCAGAGTTTGCTTCTTTAGTGCGTGGTTGCCAGTTTGTTTGCCAGTCCGTGGTCCATAATACGTTCCGCGTTCGTGGTCTCTCCATCGCTCAGTACTTTTCTGTGTTTCTATTTTACGTAAAGCTAACACCAAAACGATTGTGGAAGGCGCTATATAGATTGTTCTCAAAGAAAAAAAAACGAGAAACAAACCCATGTGAATATGGGTCAAATTATCTAGGCGGAGCACTTCGTTCAAAGAAAAACGCAACAGAATTGTTTGCGTTGAACAAAGACAATGGTGCCTGCAGACATCGAATGTGTATTGTGGATAAAAAATGGCCAGTGGGGTGGGACAATTTTTCTTGAATTAAGTGTTTATGGGAAAAGTTCACGAATTTTTTCTTACCCTGTAGTCAGATTTATTTGCTTGTTTTAAGCATAAAATAACAGGAGAAGAAATTGTGTAGGGGGAGCAGAGGGTTTTTTTTCGTTCAAAGAAAAGCAGCGTGGCACGAATGAATGTTTGGCTGAAATGCTATCGTAATTTCCCCCTTAATTTTCCTTACAAACATGAAACCAGAGAGAAGGGTCAGTTGGCATCGAATTGCACCTTGTATTCGGTGATTGATTGAGGAAAAATATGCGTATGTGTATATATATACTTGTTTTGTTGAACAGAGACAATGGCCGCGTGCTCCAGCGTCACCTATATGCCTATTTCACAAAATGGCGGCTTTGACCGGAAGTAGGGAAAACATCGTTCAGGTTGCACCACTACGATGGCCACTCAATATAGTATGGACTGACAGCTGCTTTGTTTTCTCCTACACATGAATTTACTTGTAAAAATAACAATAACAGATATTGTCGATTGGTGTTATATTATTTTTTTAGCATTTCGTATTATCAAAATATATCATATGTTAGACAGCTTATCAATTTTAAATAAAATAACGAGACATACATAACTATTCGTGTCTGCTCCCGTTTATTGTAATGAGTGTGCACATTTGGAGAAATACTTAGACATTTTACTTCTTATTTCTTTAGACTGAATAATTATTTCTTATTAATTCCAAAGTATGCGACCCGATGATCTAATCGTGGTGTATGTGCTATTCCTCGTTTGTTTGCCTGCATCCATTGCTTTACGGCTTGCTTGTTGCGTTTAAATGCACATTTGATTTCTTTACCAGCATTGGATTTAGACCATTCAATGAGAAGAGTTAACAGCGTTTATTATGATTGATAAGCCCTCAACGGAGAATGAGGTCGGCATACATTAAAAGCCTTATTTTGTTTTTATCGTGTGCCTTCCAAAATGTATGCGACGAAACTTAAATCACGCAAAATATGAATGGTAACTAGACGTGCTTGTTGTGTGCAAGGAGTGCATTTATTTGTAAACTTTTGCTAAATCAAAATGGTTTATTTGTATTTGCTTTTTACCTGGGTTTTATCAGGTTCGCAGTCGGGACATTTTTAATCCATAGTGTATGCATAATTAATTTCAAAGAAATAAGAAGTAAAATGTGTAAGTATTCCTCAAAATGTGCTTTGGACTAAGTCCCCCGTCATCACAGCAAACGGGAGCAGACCCGAATAGGTATGGCTAGTTATTTTATTAAAAATTTCCAGCCGTCTGTAAATTTATGTTTGAAAGAAAAAAGTAAATTAATATCTTACTTACTGTTTTTGTCTTGTTTTCTAGTGAATATCTGACAATGCTTAAATGGAGATACATTTACTTGGTAAGCAAAGTGGCTTAAGATATTATGTATTGTAATAGAAAATTGTTATAAAAACGTTTTGTTTTTGCTGGGAATTCTTGTATATATTTCACAGCTATATAATTAATTATAATAACGCACTTTTTGTTGATAAACATGTTAAAAAATACATTAACACATAATAATGTGGCAACAAATCAAATGTGCATTTAAATGCAACAAGCAAAAATAAATAAATAAAGCAAATGCACGGAAAAGAAACGAGGAATAAAAGAAACACCGCGATTAAAAAAATCAGATCGCATACTTTGTAAAATAATTGAAATAAATTATAAAAATCAACAGGTTTATATTTAAAACAAATAAAAAATATCTGCCAGCGGGGTAAGAAAAATAAACTTAATTCTAGTTTCAACTTAATTCAATAATAAACTCAATTTAGGTTTATTTTTCTTACCCCACTGGCAGATATTTTTACTTGTTTTAAGCCTTAACCTATTACATTTTAGAATTTATTTCAGTAAACAAGACTTAAATTCTAAGCCACTTTGCTTATTAAGTAAATGTATCTCGATTTAAGAATTATTTTTTAACTCGAAAACATTAAGAAAATACTAAGTAAACGAACAAATTGGGATGTTCAAAACACTTAAATATTTTTTTTCACTCTACCCTTCATATTACAGCTGTCGAAAAACCACAGCAACGTTGACAGACCCGGAAGCCATGATACATTAGCAGTTTTTAAAATAAGTTAAATCTAGAATCCTTATTGGTTTTAGATACTTTAAAGCAATGAATGATCTTCTTTCTTTTGAATTGATTTGGTATTATGGAGGAGCTCTGTGTCTGGTTATTGAAGATGATTTGTTCTTTGCTCCTATGTTGGCTTATTTTTTTGTTATTTCCGTTACTATATATATTTTTTTCTTTGTTTTTTCTGATTTGAGGTTATGAAAATGTTTTAATTTGTAATAAAGGTTTTTTGAAAATTCTAAATTCTCTCTATCTCTCTCTCTCTCTCTCTCTCTCTCATGAGCGTGGATCAGATCCTGCATTAAAACATGAACTTCTGATTTGCTAGCTCAACGTTCTACCTCTGGGTTATACAATGAGAACGTATAGAGTTAAATGCCCGCTAGCCTCCACCCCAAAAGCCAGCGCCTTCGCCGGCTCCCCCTTTGGCTGCGTCTATTCCGGTATCGCTTCTCGGCCTTTTGGCTAAGATCAAGTGTAGTATCTGTTCTTATCAGTTTAATGTCTGATACGTCTCCTATCCGGGGACTATATGTTAAATGGATTTTTGACCTTCGGAAATGGAAGCGGAGCTTGCTCCTTCCACTCCATGCATCAACATGGTATTGCAGTGTTTCCATGAATGGTGCGCTCCCCATCTCGGGGATAAATAAGTCAAGTATAAAAAAAAGAATTTGCTTCTTTTGTGCGTGAATGACGGTGTTTTTTCTAATCCGTGTGTTTTAAAATTGCTGTGATTTCGTTGGCTTTATTGGTTTAACGAAAAGCTTGCGTGGAAATGAACACGCTGATAAAGAAATGTTTTTGTAATGTATTTAATTAATTTCTTTACAAGTTTGCGGAGGTGATACGAGGACGAATTAAACATCCTCGACACAGCTGAAGGCGCAACAAAAGCGAACGAGACCGATTGGAATGTTAAAAACACCTGAAAACTTTTTTCACTACCCTTCATACTACAGCTGTCGAAAAACCACAGCAACGTCGACAGACCTGGAAGCATAGCTGTACTTGTTTAACTCACAACGACAACGGGTAAGTCATTGAGCCCTGTGTTTTTATTTATCCACGTTCTAAAATTGCTATGCTTTCGTTGTTTCTTGATTGCTCTGTACATTTTTTTTTGTTTCTATTCCACGTAAAGTTACTTTGTAATAACGAAACCATATATTTGAATGCGCAATTTAAATCCATTTGATTTAAATTGTTTCACATATTTCACTCTACACGGTTCAACCGGGCTGGAAACGGAATAAAAACAGGGTAGATCTCGAAGAATGTTTGGTCTCAGACGTGGCTTCGTGCGCTTTCCACCTGGTCACACACAGTAAATGAAATGTTAGTCGGACGGCCTCCGGGGGCGCCGTCGATGTGATCGGTCACAGGAAGATGCGGCCGTCTGGCCTCAAAGGGTGTCGCTCATACTTACCTGGCAGGGGAGACACCATGATCATGAAGGTGGTTCACCCAGGGCGAGGCTCAGCCATTGCACTCCGGTTGGGCTGACCCTTTGCGAATTCCCCAAATGTGGGAATCTCGACTGCAAAATTTCTGATAGTGGGGGACTGCGTTCGCGCTCTCCCCTGACCTTTGTGTTAAAAATAGATTCGCTTGTCGTTTTACGTAAAATCCAAGAGACGTCTAACCACGGCCCAAGAATACATTAGTCATCAAAAAAGCGGCTATTCAACGACTACATAACTTTTAATAGACAGCGAATAAGTGTCTAGGCTAAAACAAGGCTTAATTTGGGCTGTCAGTGAAAATCTAATAGCCGTTTGACCATTCCAAACGAATAGACTAGCCATTAAATAGAACCACAATCAAACGGCTACATGTCTAAGAGCACAAAATAATGCTTAGATGATTCTTTTACTTCCAATATAAGAGGTTCTCGGGAATGGCAATCATCCAAACTAATAAATTATAAAGGCTTTTATAAGAAAATGACAACAGTTAAACAACCTAGACAGCGTTGGGCAATACAAAATGCTAATAAATACAAGACAAATTGAAATATTGTACATGCATGTACATTAAACAAGCCAACAAATCTGCCAATGGGCTACGACAATTTTTCTTGAATTAAGTGTTTATATCTAGATTTGTTTCTTACCCCTTTGGCAGGTTTATTTGCTTGTTTTAAGCCCAAATTCTGAGTTTTTTCTCCCTAAAGGCTAGGTTTATTTTCTTAGGGCATTTTGCTCATCAAAAAATGCATCTTATTTTAAGACTTTCTAGATATTTGTATAGTTAAAACAGTTCGAAATAACAAGTAAGAAATGATTTTTTGCAATGTATTCATTCATTCGCTACCCTTCATACTACAGCTGTCGAAAAACCACAGCAACGTCGACAGACCTGGAAGCGTAGCTGTATTTGTTTAACTCACAAAGACAACGGGTAAAGTATTTTCTTGATTACCTAAATGACTTGCTGTAGGAAAATAAGTTTAGGTTTAAGGGGGGAAATACAGTTTAAAGGGATATTTCAATTTATGATGATAATTCTGTCATCATTTACTCATGCATACAGGCTTACAACAACACGAGGATTAGTTTTTTTCTGAGTAACACAAAAGAAGGTATTTTGAGGAATGATGGTAAACCCACAGCAGATAGTCACCATTGACTTCCATAGTAGGAATAAAAAAATATGATGGAATTTAATAGGTACCATCAACCGTGTGCTAACCATCACTTTGCAAAATATTTTCTTCATCATTTATCACGATACTTCCAAAATATTTTTCCTACTAAGTCAATATTTCATTATTTGCTTTACAAGCTTAAAAATGATGGTGACAGGATTCCATGGTAATCACAAACAGGTAAACAAGTAAAATAATCACTATTTACTTTTAAAAGCATTTTGAAAATTGCTTGCTTATGCTGGGAGTAAAGGTATTTCATGCAAAAGGTATTTCCTCTTTAAAAGGTAATGTATGCTTCTTTTAAAGCTGACACATTTGCCACATTAAAATAACAGAAATGTGTACTGTTTAAACTTTTTGGAGCCGGTGTGTCTGTGTTCTTGGGGCACACATCTACATGTAAAAGCAGAATTGCTTATTATTCTTCTCTATTTCTTGTATAGGTCAATTATGAGTGAAGAACCGTTCACCAAATGAAGACCGCAGCCAGGTGACGGGATCCTGTGGTAATCACAAACAGGTAAACCAGTAAAATAATCATCATTTAATGTTAAAATAATTTTGAAAATTGAAGTTCTGTGTGTTCTTATTGTACTTTATTTATTTCTGCAGGTAAGCACCATACCGTAAGCTTCATTCCCTTTATAACAGGTAAGGTTCATACTGTTTTATTCTTTTGTACTGTTTTATTCGTACTGTTTTAAATCATTCAGTAAATGCAAAGTTAAACTGATGTGTTTTTAATCTAGATTTAAAAGTGTCTACTGTTGAAGCACATCTGATCTCTTCTGAAAGCTGATAATAACTGAATGCTGAGGCACCTTGTTTTGAGTGAACCCTTGTTTTTTCTAAATGACCTGATCCTATTGATCCGAGTAATCGGTTTCATATTCGATTAGCATATCTGTCATGTATTGTAGCCATGAAGTGGTTTTTAAACAAGAAACAGTACTTTTTAAATCCATTGACCATTGCAATAATCGGCCCTGCTGGTGATGAAAGCATGAACAAGTTTCTCTAAGTCCTGTCTTGAGACAAAACCTCTAATTCTGGCAATATTTCTGAGATGGTAGTAAAAGCAGAATTCCTTATTATTTTTCTCTATCTCAGGCTCTACGGCATATATGTCATGATTTCATTTGTCTATTTATATGTCTATTTACAAGGACTGCCTTGGCCAAATGTTATTGTTAATTAATATTGAAGCAGTTATTTAACATAGGTCCTTTGAGTAGTGATTTGTGTAATGATCCATATATCTATTTTTATGTATATTTTTAACTTAGGAATGTGATTTTAAAGCTCATATTTGTTATTGTATGACACCTCTCATGTTATGAAAGTAAAAAATAAATGTATTTTCTGATGTCTTGCATTTCTGTTTTTAAACTGTTAATCCTTATCAAGTGCTATACATTAGAAAGTGGATATAGAGTGAAATGCACACGGTGAATAATGAACGCAGACCTTCAGTGCCGGACCTCTGACCCGCTAACCTCCATCCCGACAGCCAATCCCTTCTCCGGATGCCATTGCGGTATCGCTTCTCGGCTTTTTGGGTAAGATCGAGTGGACACCGGGGACTACACGTTTAAATGGATTTTTGACCTTCGGCTATGGAAGCGAGGCTTGTTCCGTCCACTCCGTGCATCGACTCTGGCGCTTTCCGGGGACAAATAAGGTGAGTTTAAAATCAGAGTTTGCTTCTTTAGTGCGTGGTTGCCAGTTTGTTTGCCAGTCCGTGGTCCATAATACGTTCCGCGTTCGTGGTCTCTCCATCGCTCAGTACTTTTCTGTGTTTCTATTTTACGTAAAGCTAACACCAAAACGATTGTGGAAGGCGCTATATAGATTGTTCTCAAAGAAAAAAAAACGAGAAACAAACCCATGTGAATATGGGTCAAATTATCTAGGCGGAGCACTTCGTTCAAAGAAAAACGCAACAGAATTGTTTGCGTTGAACAAAGACAATGGTGCCTGCAGACATCGAATGTGTATTGTGGATAAAAAATGGCCAGTGGGGTGGGACAATTTTTCTTGAATTAAGTGTTTATGGGAAAAGTTCACAAATTTTTTCTTACCCTGTAGTCAGATTTATTTGCTTGTTTTAAGCATAAAATAACAGGAGAAGAAATTGTGTAGGGGGAGCAGAGGGTTTTTTTTCGTTCAAAGAAAAGCAGCGTGGCACGAATGAATGTTTGGCTGAAATGCTATCGTAATTTCCCCCTTAATTTTCCTTACAAACATGAAACCAGAGAGAAGGGCCAGTTGGCATCGAATTGCACCTTGTATTCGGTGATTGATTGAGGAAAAATATGCGTATGTGTATATATATACTTGTTTTGTTGAACAGAGACAATGGCCGCGTGCTCCAGCGTCACCTATATGCCTATTTCACAAAATGGCGGCTTTGACCGGAAGTAGGGAAAACATCGTTCAGGTTGCACCACTACGATGGCCACTCAATATAGTATGGACTGACAGCTGCTTTGTTTTCTCCTACACATGAATTTACTTGTAAAAATAACAATAACAGATATTGTCGATTGGTGTTATATTATTTTTTTAGCATTTCGTATTATCAAAATATATCATATGTTAGACAGCTTATCAATTTTAAATAAAATAACGAGACATACATAACTATTCGTGTCTGCTCCCGTTTATTGTAATGAGTGTGCACATTTGGAGAAATACTTAGACATTTTACTTCTTATTTCTTTAGACTGAATAATTATTTCTTATTAATTCCAAAGTATGCGACCCGATGATCTAATCGTGGTGTATGTGCTATTCCTCGTTTGTTTGCCTGCATCCATTGCTTTACGGCTTGCTTGTTGCGTTTTAATGCACATTTGATTTCTTTACCAGCATTGGATTTAGACCATTCAATGAGAAGAGTTAACCGCGTTTATTATGATTGATAAGCCCTCAACGGAGAATGAGGTCGGCATACATTAAAAGCCTTATTTTGTTTTTATCGTGTGCCTTCCAAAATGTATGCGACGAAACTTAAATCACGCAAAATATGAATGGTAACTAGACGTGCTTGTTGTGTGCAAGGAGTGCATTTATTTGTAAACTTTTGCTAAATCAAAATGGTTTATTTGTATTTGCTTTTTACCTGGGTTTTATCAGGTTCGCAGTCGGGACATTTTTAATCCATAGTGTATGCATAATTAATTTCAAAGAAATAAGAAGTAAAATGTGTAAGTATTCCTCAAAATGTGCTTTGGACTAAGTCCCCCGTCATCACAGCAAACGGGAGCAGACCCGAATAGGTATGGCTAGTTATTTTATTAAAAATTTCCAGCCGTCTGTAAATTTATGTTTGAAAGAAAAAAGTAAATTAATATCTTACTTACTGTTTTTGTCTTGTTTTCTAGTGAATATCTGACAATGCTTAAATGGAGATACATTTACTTGGTAAGCAAAGTGGCTTAAGATATTATGTATTGTAATAGAAAATTGTTATAAAAACGTTTTGTTTTTGCTGGGAATTCTTGTATATATTTCACAGCTATATAATTAATTATAATAACGCACTTTTTGTTGATAAACATGTTAAAAAATACATTAACACATAATAATGTGGCAACAAATCAAATGTGCATTTAAATGCAACAAGCAAAAATAAATAAATAAAGCAAATGCACGGAAAAGAAACGAGGAATAAAAGAAACACCGCGATTAAAAAAATCAGATCGCATACTTTGTAAAATAATTGAAATAAATTATAAAAATCAACAGGTTTATATTTAAAACAAATAAAAAATATCTGCCAGCGGGGTAAGAAAAATAAACTTAATTCTAGTTTCAACTTAATTCAATAATAAACTCAATTTAGGTTTATTTTTCTTACCCCACTGGCAGATATTTTTACTTGTTTTAAGCCTTAACCTATTACATTTTAGAATTTATTTCAGTAAACAAGACTTAAATTCTAAGCCACTTTGCTTATTAAGTAAATGTATCTCGATTTAAGAATTATTTTTTAACTCGAAAACATTAAGAAAATACTAAGTAAACGAACAAATTGGGATGTTCAAAACACTTAAATATTTTTTTTCACTCTACCCTTCATATTACAGCTGTCGAAAAACCACAGCAACGTTGACAGACCCGGAAGCCATGATACATTAGCAGTTTTTAAAATAAGTTAAATCTAGAATCCTTATTGGTTTTAGATACTTTAAAGCAATGAATGATCTTCTTTCTTTTGAATTGATTTGGTATTATGGAGGAGCTCTGTGTCTGGTTATTGAAGATGATTTGTTCTTTGCTCCTATGTTGGCTTATTTTTTTGTTATTTCCGTTACTATATATATTTTTTTCTTTGTTTTTTCTGATTTGAGGTTATGAAAATGTTTTAATTTGTAATAAAGGTTTTTTGAAAATTCTAAATTCTCTCTATCTCTCTCTCTCTCTCTCTGTCTCATGAGCGTGGATCAGATCCTGCATTAAAACATGAACTTCTGATTTGCTAGCTCAACGTTCTACCTCTGGGTTATACAATGAGAACGTATAGAGTTAAATGCCCGCTAGCCTCCACCCCAAAAGCCAGCGCCTTCGCCGGCTCCCCCTTTGGCTGCGTCTATTCCGGTATCGCTTCTCGGCCTTTTGGCTAAGATCAAGTGTAGTATCTGTTCTTATCAGTTTAATGTCTGATACGTCTCCTATCCGGGGACTATATGTTAAATGGATTTTTGACCTTCGGAAATGGAAGCGGAGCTTGCTCCTTCCACTCCATGCATCAACATGGTATTGCAGTGTTTCCATGAATGGTGCGCTCCCCATCTCGGGGATAAATAAGTCAAGTATAAAAAAAAGAATTTGCTTCTTTTGTGCGTGAATGACGGTGTTTTTTCTAATCCGTGTGTTTTAAAATTGCTGTGATTTCGTTGGCTTTATTGGTTTAACGAAAAGCTTGCGTGGAAATGAACACGCTGATAAAGAAATGTTTTGTAATGTATTTAATTAATTTCTTTACAAGTTTGCGGAGGTGATACGAGGACGAATTAAACATCCTCGACACAGCTGAAGGCGCAACAAAAGCGAACGAGACCGATTGGAATGTTAAAAACACCTGAAAACTTTTTTCACTACCCTTCATACTACAGCTGTCGAAAAACCACAGCAACGTCGACAGACCTGGAAGCATAGCTGTACTTGTTTAACTCACAACGACAACGGGTAAGTCATTGAGCCCTGTGTTTTTATTTATCCACGTTCTAAAATTGCTATGCTTTCGTTGTTTCTTGATTGCTCTGTACATTTTTTTTTGTTTCTATTCCACGTAAAGTTACTTTGTAATAACGAAACCATATATTTGAATGCGCAATTTAAATCCATTTGATTTAAATTGTTTCACATATTTCACTCTACACGGTTCAACCGGGCTGGAAACGGAATAAAAACAGGGTAGATCTCGAAGAATGTTTGGTCTCAGACGTGGCTTCGTGCGCTTTCCACCTGGTCACACACAGTAAATGAAATGTTAGTCGGACGGCCTCCGGGGGCGCCGTCGATGTGATCGGTCACAGGAAGATGCGGCCGTCTGGCCTCAAAGGGTGTCGCTCATACTTACCTGGCAGGGGAGACACCATGATCATGAAGGTGGTTCACCCAGGGCGAGGCTCAGCCATTGCACTCCGGTTGGGCTGACCCTTTGCGAATTCCCCAAATGTGGGAATCTCGACTGCAAAATTTCTGATAGTGGGGGACTGCGTTCGCGCTCTCCCCTGACCTTTGTGTTAAAAATAGATTCGCTTGTCGTTTTACGTAAAATCCAAGAGACGTCTAACCACGGCCCAAGAATACATTAGTCATCAAAAAAGCGGCTATTCAACGACTACATAACTTTTAATAGACAGCGAATAAGTGTCTAGGCTAAAACAAGGCTTAATTTGGGCTGTCAGTGAAAATCTAATAGCCGTTTGACCATTCCAAACGAATAGACTAGCCATTAAATAGAACCACAATCAAACGGCTACATGTCTAAGAGCACAAAATAATGCTTAGATGATTCTTTTACTTCCAATATAAGAGGTTCTCGGGAATGGCAATCATCCAAACTAATAAATTATAAAGGCTTTTATAAGAAAATGACAACAGTTAAACAACCTAGACAGCGTTGGGCAATACAAAATGCTAATAAATACAAGACAAATTGAAATATTGTACATGCATGTACATTAAACAAGCCAACAAATCTGCCAATGGGCTACGACAATTTTTCTTGAATTAAGTGTTTATATCTAGATTTGTTTCTTACCCCTTTGGCAGATTTATTTGCTTGTTTTAAGCCCAAATTCTGAGTTTTTTCTCCCTAAAGGCTAGGTTTATTTTCTTAGGGCATTTTGCTCATCAAAAAATGCATCTTATTTTAAGACTTTCTAGATATTTGTATAGTTAAAACAGTTCGAAATAACAAGTAAGAAATGATTTTTTGCAATGTATTCATTCATTCGCTACCCTTCATACTACAGCTGTCGAAAAACCACAGCAACGTCGACAGACCTGGAAGCGTAGCTGTATTTGTTTAACTCACAAAGACAACGGGTAAAGTATTTTCTTGATTACCTAAATGACTTGCTGTAGGAAAATAAGTTTAGGTTTAAGGGGGGAAATACAGTTTAAAGGGATATTTCAATTTATGATGATAATTCTGTCATCATTTACTCATGCATACAGGCTTACAACAACACGAGGATTAGTTTTTTTCTGAGTAACACAAAAGAAGGTATTTTGAGGAATGATGGTAAACCCACAGCAGATAGTCACCATTGACTTCCATAGTAGGAATAAAAAAATATGATGGAATTTAATAGGTACCATCAACCGTGTGCTAACCATCACTTTGCAAAATATTTTCTTCATCATTTATCACGATACTTCCAAAATATTTTTTCCTACTAAGTCAATATTTCATTATTTGCTTTACAAGCTTAAAAATGATGGTGACAGGATTCCATGGTAATCACAAACAGGTAAACAAGTAAAATAATCACTATTTACTTTTAAAAGCATTTTGAAAATTGCTTGCTTATGCTGGGAGTAAAGGTATTTCATGCAAAAGGTATTTCCTCTTTAAAAGGTAATGTATGCTTCTTTTAAAGCTGACACATTTGCCACATTAAAATAACAGAAATGTGTACTGTTTAAACTTTTTGGAGCCGGTGTGTCTGTGTTCTTGGGGCACACATCTACATGTAAAAGCAGAATTGCTTATTATTCTTCTCTATTTCTTGTATAGGTCAATTATGAGTGAAGAACCGTTCACCAAATGAAGACCGCAGCCAGGTGACGGGATCCTGTGGTAATCACAAACAGGTAAACCAGTAAAATAATCATCATTTAATGTTAAAATAATTTTGAAAATTGAAGTTCTGTGTGTTCTTATTGTACTTTATTTATTTCTGCAGGTAAGCACCATACCGTAAGCTTCATTCCCTTTATAACAGGTAAGGTTCATACTGTTTTATTCTTTTGTACTGTTTTATTCGTACTGTTTTAAATCATTCAGTAAATGCAAAGTTAAACTGATGTGTTTTTAATCTAGATTTAAAAGTGTCTACTGTTGAAGCACATCTGATCTCTTCTGAAAGCTGATAATAACTGAATGCTGAGGCACCTTGTTTTGAGTGAACCCTTGTTTTTTCTAAATGACCTGATCCTATTGATCCGAGTAATCGGTTTCATATTCGATTAGCATATCTGTCATGTATTGTAGCCATGAAGTGGTTTTTAAACAAGAAACAGTACTTTTTAAATCCATTGACCATTGCAATAATCGGCCCTGCTGGTGATGAAAGCATGAACAAGTTTCTCTAAGTCCTGTCTTGAGACAAAACCTCTAATTCTGGCAATATTTCTGAGATGGTAGTAAAAGCAGAATTCCTTATTATTTTTCTCTATCTCAGGCTCTACGGCATATATGTCATGATTTTATTTGTCTATTTATATGTCTATTTACAAGGACTGCCTTGGCCAAATGTTATTGTTAATTAATATTGAAGCAGTTATTTAACATAGGTCCTTTGAGTAGTGATTTGTGTAATGATCCATATATCTATTTTTATGTATATTTTTAACTTAGGAATGTGATTTTAAAGCTCATATTTGTTATTGTATGACACCTCTCATGTTATGAAAGTAAAAAATAAATGTATTTTCTGATGTCTTGCATTTCTGTTTTTAAACTGTTAATCCTTATCAAGTGCTATACATTAGAAAGTGGATATAGAGTGAAATGCACACGGTGAATAATGAACGCAGACCTTCAGTGCCGGACCTCTGACCCGCTAACCTCCATCCCGACAGCCAGCGCCTTCTCCGGATGCCATTGCGGTATCGCTTCTCGGCTTTTTGGGTAAGATCGAGTGGACACCGGGGACTACACGTTTAAATGGATTTTTGACCTTCGGCTATGGAAGCGAGGCTTGTTCCGTCCACTCCGTGCATCGACTCTGGCGCTTTCCGGGGACAAATAAGGTGAGTTTAAAATCAGAGTTTGCTTCTTTAGTGCGTGGTTGCCAGTTTGTTTGCCAGTCCGTGGTCCATAATACGTTCCGCGTTCGTGGTCTCTCCATCGCTCAGTACTTTTCTGTGTTTCTATTTTACGTAAAGCTAACACCAAAACGATTGTGGAAGGCGCTATATAGATTGTTCTCAAAGAAAAAAAAACGAGAAACAAACCCATGTGAATATGGGTCAAATTATCTAGGCGGAGCACTTCGTTCAAAGAAAAACGCAACAGAATTGTTTGCGTTGAACAAAGACAATGGTGCCTGCAGACATCGAATGTGTATTGTGGATAAAAAATGGCCAGTGGGGTGGGACAATTTTTCTTGAATTAAGTGTTTATGGGAAAAGTTCACGAATTTTTTCTTACCCTGTAGTCAGATTTATTTGCTTGTTTTAAGCATAAAATAACAGGAGAAGAAATTGTGTAGGGGGAGCAGAGGGTTTTTTTTCGTTCAAAGAAAAGCAGCGTGGCACGAATGAATGTTTGGCTGAAATGCTATCGTAATTTCCCCCTTAATTTTCCTTACAAACATGAAACCAGAGAGAAGGGCCAGTTGGCATCGAATTGCACCTTGTATTCGGTGATTGATTGAGGAAAAATATGCGTATGTGTATATATATACTTGTTTTGTTGAACAGAGACAATGGCCGCGTGCTCCAGCGTCACCTATATGCCTATTTCACAAAATGGCGGCTTTGACCGGAAGTAGGGAAAACATCGTTCAGGTTGCACCACTACGATGGCCACTCAATATAGTATGGACTGACAGCTGCTTTGTTTTCTCCTACACATGAATTTACTTGTAAAAATAACAATAACAGATATTGTCGATTGGTGTTATATTATTTTTTTAGCATTTCGTATTATCAAAATATATCATATGTTAGACAGCTTATCAATTTTAAATAAAATAACGAGACATACATAACTATTCGTGTCTGCTCCCGTTTATTGTAATGAGTGTGCACATTTGGAGAAATACTTAGACATTTTACTTCTTATTTCTTTAGACTGAATAATTATTTCTTATTAATTCCAAAGTATGCGACCCGATGATCTAATCGTGGTGTATGTGCTATTCCTCGTTTGTTTGCCTGCATCCATTGCTTTACGGCTTGCTTGTTGCGTTTAAATGCACATTTGATTTCTTTACCAGCATTGGATTTAGACCATTCAATGAGAAGAGTTAACCGCGTTTATTATGATTGATAAGCCCTCAACGGAGAATGAGGTCGGCATACATTAAAAGCCTTATTTTGTTTTTATCGTGTGCCTTCCAAAATGTATGCGACGAAACTTAAATCACGCAAAATATGAATGGTAACTAGACGTGCTTGTTGTGTGCAAGGAGTGCATTTATTTGTAAACTTTTGCTAAATCAAAATGGTTTATTTGTATTTGCTTTTTACCTGGGTTTTATCAGGTTCGCAGTCGGGACATTTTTAATCCATAGTGTATGCATAATTAATTTCAAAGAAATAAGAAGTAAAATGTGTAAGTATTCCTCAAAATGTGCTTTGGACTAAGTCCCCCGTCATCACAGCAAACGGGAGCAGACCCGAATAGGTATGGCTAGTTATTTTATTAAAAATTTCCAGCCGTCTGTAAATTTATGTTTGAAAGAAAAAAGTAAATTAATATCTTACTTACTGTTTTTGTCTTGTTTTCTAGTGAATATCTGACAATGCTTAAATGGAGATACATTTACTTGGTAAGCAAAGTGGCTTAAGATATTATGTATTGTAATAGAAAATTGTTATAAAAACGTTTTGTTTTTGCTGGGAATTCTTGTATATATTTCACAGCTATATAATTAATTATAATAACGCACTTTTTGTTGATAAACATGTTAAAAAATACATTAACACATAATAATGTGGCAACAAATCAAATGTGCATTTAAATGCAACAAGCAAAAATAAATAAATAAAGCAAATGCACGGAAAAGAAACGAGGAATAAAAGAAACACCGCGATTAAAAAAATCAGATCGCATACTTTGTAAAATAATTGAAATAAATTATAAAAATCAACAGGTTTATATTTAAAACAAATAAAAAATATCTGCCAGCGGGGTAAGAAAAATAAACTTAATTCTAGTTTCAACTTAATTCAATAATAAACTCAATTTAGGTTTATTTTTCTTACCCCACTGGCAGATATTTTTACTTGTTTTAAGCCTTAACCTATTACATTTTAGAATTTATTTCAGTAAACAAGACTTAAATTCTAAGCCACTTTGCTTATTAAGTAAATGTATCTCGATTTAAGAATTATTTTTTAACTCGAAAACATTAAGAAAATACTAAGTAAACGAACAAATTGGGATGTTCAAAACACTTAAATATTTTTTTTCACTCTACCCTTCATATTACAGCTGTCGAAAAACCACAGCAACGTTGACAGACCCGGAAGCCATGATACATTAGCAGTTTTTAAAATAAGTTAAATCTAGAATCCTTATTGGTTTTAGATACTTTAAAGCAATGAATGATCTTCTTTCTTTTGAATTGATTTGGTATTATGGAGGAGCTCTGTGTCTGGTTATTGAAGATGATTTGTTCTTTGCTCCTATGTTGGCTTATTTTTTTGTTATTTCCGTTACTATATATATTTTTTTCTTTGTTTTTTCTGATTTGAGGTTATGAAAATGTTTTAATTTGTAATAAAGGTTTTTTGAAAATTCTAAATTCTCTCTATCTCTCTCTCTCTCTCTCTGTCTCATGAGCGTGGATCAGATCCTGCATTAAAACATGAACTTCTGATTTGCTAGCTCAACGTTCTACCTCTGGGTTATACAATGAGAACGTATAGAGTTAAATGCCCGCTAGCCTCCACCCCAAAAGCCAGCGCCTTCGCCGGCTCCCCCTTTGGCTGCGTCTATTCCGGTATCGCTTCTCGGCCTTTTGGCTAAGATCAAGTGTAGTATCTGTTCTTATCAGTTTAATGTCTGATACGTCTCCTATCCGGGGACTATATGTTAAATGGATTTTTGACCTTCGGAAATGGAAGCGGAGCTTGCTCCTTCCACTCCATGCATCAACATGGTATTGCAGTGTTTCCATGAATGGTGCGCTCCCCATCTCGGGGATAAATAAGTCAAGTATAAAAAAAAGAATTTGCTTCTTTTGTGCGTGAATGACGGTGTTTTTTCTAATCCGTGTGTTTTAAAATTGCTGTGATTTCGTTGGCTTTATTGGTTTAACGAAAAGCTTGCGTGGAAATGAACACGCTGATAAAGAAATGTTTTGTAATGTATTTAATTAATTTCTTTACAAGTTTGCGGAGGTGATACGAGGACGAATTAAACATCCTCGACACAGCTGAAGGCGCAACAAAAGCGAACGAGACCGATTGGAATGTTAAAAACACCTGAAAACTTTTTTCACTACCCTTCATACTACAGCTGTCGAAAAACCACAGCAACGTCGACAGACCTGGAAGCATAGCTGTACTTGTTTAACTCACAACGACAACGGGTAAGTCATTGAGCCCTGTGTTTTTATTTATCCACGTTCTAAAATTGCTATGCTTTCGTTGTTTCTTGATTGCTCTGTACATTTTTTTTTGTTTCTATTCCACGTAAAGTTACTTTGTAATAACGAAACCATATATTTGAATGCGCAATTTAAATCCATTTGATTTAAATTGTTTCACATATTTCACTCTACACGGTTCAACCGGGCTGGAAACGGAATAAAAACAGGGTAGATCTCGAAGAATGTTTGGTCTCAGACGTGGCTTCGTGCGCTTTCCACCTGGTCACACACAGTAAATGAAATGTTAGTCGGACGGCCTCCGGGGGCGCCGTCGATGTGATCGGTCACAGGAAGATGCGGCCGTCTGGCCTCAAAGGGTGTCGCTCATACTTACCTGGCAGGGGAGACACCATGATCATGAAGGTGGTTCACCCAGGGCGAGGCTCAGCCATTGCACTCCGGTTGGGCTGACCCTTTGCGAATTCCCCAAATGTGGGAATCTCGACTGCAAAATTTCTGATAGTGGGGGACTGCGTTCGCGCTCTCCCCTGACCTTTGTGTTAAAAATAGATTCGCTTGTCGTTTTACGTAAAATCCAAGAGACGTCTAACCACGGCCCAAGAATACATTAGTCATCAAAAAAGCGGCTATTCAACGACTACATAACTTTTAATAGACAGCGAATAAGTGTCTAGGCTAAAACAAGGCTTAATTTGGGCTGTCAGTGAAAATCTAATAGCCGTTTGACCATTCCAAACGAATAGACTAGCCATTAAATAGAACCACAATCAAACGGCTACATGTCTAAGAGCACAAAATAATGCTTAGATGATTCTTTTACTTCCAATATAAGAGGTTCTCGGGAATGGCAATCATCCAAACTAATAAATTATAAAGGCTTTTATAAGAAAATGACAACAGTTAAACAACCTAGACAGCGTTGGGCAATACAAAATGCTAATAAATACAAGACAAATTGAAATATTGTACATGCATGTACATTAAACAAGCCAACAAATCTGCCAATGGGCTACGACAATTTTTCTTGAATTAAGTGTTTATATCTAGATTTGTTTCTTACCCCTTTGGCAGATTTATTTGCTTGTTTTAAGCCCAAATTCTGAGTTTTTTCTCCCTAAAGGCTAGGTTTATTTTCTTAGGGCATTTTGCTCATCAAAAAATGCATCTTATTTTAAGACTTTCTAGATATTTGTATAGTTAAAACAGTTCGAAATAACAAGTAAGAAATGATTTTTTGCAATGTATTCATTCATTCGCTACCCTTCATACTACAGCTGTCGAAAAACCACAGCAACGTCGACAGACCTGGAAGCGTAGCTGTATTTGTTTAACTCACAAAGACAACGGGTAAAGTATTTTCTTGATTACCTAAATGACTTGCTGTAGGAAAATAAGTTTAGGTTTAAGGGGGGAAATACAGTTTAAAGGGATATTTCAATTTATGATGATAATTCTGTCATCATTTACTCATGCATACAGGCTTACAACAACACGAGGATTAGTTTTTTTCTGAGTAACACAAAAGAAGGTATTTTGAGGAATGATGGTAAACCCACAGCAGATAGTCACCATTGACTTCCATAGTAGGAATAAAAAAATATGATGGAATTTAATAGGTACCATCAACCGTGTGCTAACCATCACTTTGCAAAATATTTTCTTCATCATTTATCACGATACTTCCAAAATATTTTTTCCTACTAAGTCAATATTTCATTATTTGCTTTACAAGCTTAAAAATGATGGTGACAGGATTCCATGGTAATCACAAACAGGTAAACAAGTAAAATAATCACTATTTACTTTTAAAAGCATTTTGAAAATTGCTTGCTTATGCTGGGAGTAAAGGTATTTCATGCAAAAGGTATTTCCTCTTTAAAAGGTAATGTATGCTTCTTTTAAAGCTGACACATTTGCCACATTAAAATAACAGAAATGTGTACTGTTTAAACTTTTTGGAGCCGGTGTGTCTGTGTTCTTGGGGCACACATCTACATGTAAAAGCAGAATTGCTTATTATTCTTCTCTATTTCTTGTATAGGTCAATTATGAGTGAAGAACCGTTCACCAAATGAAGACCGCAGCCAGGTGACGGGATCCTGTGGTAATCACAAACAGGTAAACCAGTAAAATAATCATCATTTAATGTTAAAATAATTTTGAAAATTGAAGTTCTGTGTGTTCTTATTGTACTTTATTTATTTCTGCAGGTAAGCACCATACCGTAAGCTTCATTCCCTTTATAACAGGTAAGGTTCATACTGTTTTATTCTTTTGTACTGTTTTATTCGTACTGTTTTAAATCATTCAGTAAATGCAAAGTTAAACTGATGTGTTTTTAATCTAGATTTAAAAGTGTCTACTGTTGAAGCACATCTGATCTCTTCTGAAAGCTGATAATAACTGAATGCTGAGGCACCTTGTTTTGAGTGAACCCTTGTTTTTTCTAAATGACCTGATCCTATTGATCCGAGTAATCGGTTTCATATTCGATTAGCATATCTGTCATGTATTGTAGCCATGAAGTGGTTTTTAAACAAGAAACAGTACTTTTTAAATCCATTGACCATTGCAATAATCGGCCCTGCTGGTGATGAAAGCATGAACAAGTTTCTCTAAGTCCTGTCTTGAGACAAAACCTCTAATTCTGGCAATATTTCTGAGATGGTAGTAAAAGCAGAATTCCTTATTATTTTTCTCTATCTCAGGCTCTACGGCATATATGTCATGATTTTATTTGTCTATTTATATGTCTATTTACAAGGACTGCCTTGGCCAAATGTTATTGTTAATTAATATTGAAGCAGTTATTTAACATAGGTCCTTTGAGTAGTGATTTGTGTAATGATCCATATATCTATTTTTATGTATATTTTTAACTTAGGAATGTGATTTTAAAGCTCATATTTGTTATTGTATGACACCTCTCATGTTATGAAAGTAAAAAATAAATGTATTTTCTGATGTCTTGCATTTCTGTTTTTAAACTGTTAATCCTTATCAAGTGCTATACATTAGAAAGTGGATATAGAGTGAAATGCACACGGTGAATAATGAACGCAGACCTTCAGTGCCGGACCTCTGACCCGCTAACCTCCATCCCGACAGCCAGCGCCTTCTCCGGATGCCATTGCGGTATCGCTTCTCGGCTTTTTGGGTAAGATCGAGTGGACACCGGGGACTACACGTTTAAATGGATTTTTGACCTTCGGTTATGGAAGCGAGGCTTGTTCCGTCCACTCCGTGCATCGACTCTGGCGCTTTCCGGGGACAAATAAGGTGAGTTTAAAATCAGAGTTTGCTTCTTTAGTGCTTGGTTGCCAGTTTGTTTGCCAGTCCGTGGTCCATAATACGTTCCGCGTTCGTGGTCTCTCCATCGCTCAGTACTTTTCTGTGTTTCTATTTTACGTAAAGCTAACACCAAAACGATTGTGGAAGGCGCTATATAGATTGTTCTCAAAGAAAAAAAACGAGAAACAAACCCATGTGAATATGGGTCAAATTATCTAGGCGGAGCACTTCGTTCAAAGAAAAACGCAACAGAATTGTTTGCGTTGAACAAAGACAATGGTGCCTGCAGACATCGAATGTGTATTGTGGATAAAAAATGGCCAGTGGGGTGGGACAATTTTTCTTGAATTAAGTGTTTATGGGAAAAGTTCACGAATTTTTTCTTACCCTGTAGTCAGATTTATTTGCTTGTTTTAAGCATAAAATAACAGGAGAAGAAATTGTGTAGGGGGAGCAGAGGGTTTTTTTTCGTTCAAAGAAAAGCAGCGTGGCACGAATGAATGTTTGGCTGAAATGCTATCGTAATTTCCCCCTTAATTTTCCTTACAAACATGAAACCAGAGAGAAGGGTCAGTTGGCATCGAATTGCACCTTGTATTCGGTGATTGATTGAGGAAAAATATGCGTATGTGTATATATATACTTGTTTTGTTGAACAGAGACAATGGCCGCGTGCTCCAGCGTCACCTATATGCCTATTTCACAAAATGGCGGCTTTGACCGGAAGTAAGGAAAACATCGTTCAGGTTGCACCACTACGATGGCCACTCAATATAGTATGGACTGACAGCTGCTTTGTTTTCTCCTACACATGAATTTACTTGTAAAAATAACAATAACAGATATTGTCGATTGGTGTTATATTATTTTTTTAGCATTTCGTATTATCAAAATATATCATATGTTAGACAGCTTATCAATTTTAAATAAAATAACGAGACATACATAACTATTCGTGTCTGCTCCCGTTTATTGTAATGAGTGTGCACATTTGGAGAAATACTTAGACATTTTACTTCTTATTTCTTTAGACTGAATAATTATTTCTTATTAATTCCAAAGTATGCGACCCGATGATCTAATCGTGGTGTATGTGCTATTCCTCGTTTGTTTGCCTGCATCCATTGCTTTACGGCTTGCTTGTTGCGTTTAAATGCACATTTGATTTCTTTACCAGCATTGGATTTAGACCATTCAATGAGAAGAGTTAACCGCGTTTATTATGATTGATAAGCCCTCAACGGAGAATGAGGTCGGCATACATTAAAAGCCTTATTTTGTTTTTATCGTGTGCCTTCCAAAATGTATGCGACGAAACTTAAATCACGCAAAATATGAATGGTAACTAGACGTGCTTGTTGTGTGCAAGGAGTGCATTTATTTGTAAACTTTTGCTAAATCAAAATGGTTTATTTGTATTTGCTTTTTACCTGGGTTTTATCAGGTTCGCAGTCGGGACATTTTTAATCCATAGTGTATGCATAATTAATTTCAAAGAAATAAGAAGTAAAATGTGTAAGTATTCCTCAAAATGTGCTTTGGACTAAGTCCCCCGTCATCACAGCAAACGGGAGCAGACCCGAATAGGTATGGCTAGTTATTTTATTAAAAATTTCCAGCCGTCTGTAAATTTATGTTTGAAAGAAAAAAGTAAATTAATATCTTACTTACTGTTTTTGTCTTGTTTTCTAGTGAATATCTGACAATGCTTAAATGGAGATACATTTACTTGGTAAGCAAAGTGGCTTAAGATATTATGTATTGTAATAGAAAATTGTTATAAAAACGTTTTGTTTTTGCTGGGAATTCTTGTATATATTTCACAGCTATATAATTAATTATAATAACGCACTTTTTGTTGATAAACATGTTAAAAAATACATTAACACATAATAATGTGGCAACAAATCAAATGTGCATTTAAATGCAACAAGCAAAAATAAATAAATAAAGCAAATGCACGGAAAAGAAACGAGGAATAAAAGAAACACCGCGATTAAAAAAATCAGATCGCATACTTTGTAAAATAATTGAAATAAATTATAAAAATCAACAGGTTTATATTTAAAACAAATAAAAAATATCTGCCAGCGGGGTAAGAAAAATAAACTTAATTCTAGTTTCAACTTAATTCAATAATAAACTCAATTTAGGTTTATTTTTCTTACCCCACTGGCAGATATTTTTACTTGTTTTAAGCCTTAACCTATTACATTTTAGAATTTATTTCAGTAAACAAGACTTAAATTCTAAGCCACTTTGCTTATTAAGTAAATGTATCTCGATTTAAGAATTATTTTTTAACTCGAAAACATTAAGAAAATACTAAGTAAACGAACAAATTGGGATGTTCAAAACACTTAAATATTTTTTTTCACTCTACCCTTCATATTACAGCTGTCGAAAAACCACAGCAACGTTGACAGACCCGGAAGCCATGATACATTAGCAGTTTTTAAAATAAGTTAAATCTAGAATCCTTATTGGTTTTAGATACTTTAAAGCAATGAATGATCTTCTTTCTTTTGAATTGATTTGGTATTATGGAGGAGCTCTGTGTCTGGTTATTGAAGATGATTTGTTCTTTGCTCCTATGTTGGCTTATTTTTTTGTTATTTCCGTTACTATATATATTTTTTTCTTTGTTTTTTCTGATTTGAGGTTATGAAAATGTTTTAATTTGTAATAAAGGTTTTTTGAAAATTCTAAATTCTCTCTATCTCTCTCTCTCTCTCTCTGTCTCATGAGCGTGGATCAGATCCTGCATTAAAACATGAACTTCTGATTTGCTAGCTCAACGTTCTACCTCTGGGTTATACAATGAGAACGTATAGAGTTAAATGCCCGCTAGCCTCCACCCCAAAAGCCAGCGCCTTCGCCGGCTCCCCCTTTGGCTGCGTCTATTCCGGTATCGCTTCTCGGCCTTTTGGCTAAGATCAAGTGTAGTATCTGTTCTTATCAGTTTAATGTCTGATACGTCTCCTATCCGGGGACTATATGTTAAATGGATTTTTGACCTTCGGAAATGGAAGCGGAGCTTGCTCCTTCCACTCCATGCATCAACATGGTATTGCAGTGTTTCCATGAATGGTGCGCTCCCCATCTCGGGGATAAATAAGTCAAGTATAAAAAAAAGAATTTGCTTCTTTTGTGCGTGAATGACGGTGTTTTTTCTAATCCGTGTGTTTTAAAATTGCTGTGATTTCGTTGGCTTTATTGGTTTAACGAAAAGCTTGCGTGGAAATGAACACGCTGATAAAGAAATGTTTTGTAATGTATTTAATTAATTTCTTTACAAGTTTGCGGAGGTGATACGAGGACGAATTAAACATCCTCGACACAGCTGAAGGCGCAACAAAAGCGAACGAGACCGATTGGAATGTTAAAAACACCTGAAAACTTTTTTCACTACCCTTCATACTACAGCTGTCGAAAAACCACAGCAACGTCGACAGACCTGGAAGCATAGCTGTACTTGTTTAACTCACAACGACAACGGGTAAGTCATTGAGCCCTGTGTTTTTATTTATCCACGTTCTAAAATTGCTATGCTTTCGTTGTTTCTTGATTGCTCTGTACATTTTTTTTTGTTTCTATTCCACGTAAAGTTACTTTGTAATAACGAAACCATATATTTGAATGCGCAATTTAAATCCATTTGATTTAAATTGTTTCACATATTTCACTCTACACGGTTCAACCGGGCTGGAAACGGAATAAAAACAGGGTAGATCTCGAAGAATGTTTGGTCTCAGACGTGGCTTCGTGCGCTTTCCACCTGGTCACACACAGTAAATGAAATGTTAGTCGGACGGCCTCCGGGGGCGCCGTCGATGTGATCGGTCACAGGAAGATGCGGCCGTCTGGCCTCAAAGGGTGTCGCTCATACTTACCTGGCAGGGGAGACACCATGATCATGAAGGTGGTTCACCCAGGGCGAGGCTCAGCCATTGCACTCCGGTTGGGCTGACCCTTTGCGAATTCCCCAAATGTGGGAATCTCGACTGCAAAATTTCTGATAGTGGGGGACTGCGTTCGCGCTCTCCCCTGACCTTTGTGTTAAAAATAGATTCGCTTGTCGTTTTACGTAAAATCCAAGAGACGTCTAACCACGGCCCAAGAATACATTAGTCATCAAAAAAGCGGCTATTCAACGACTACATAACTTTTAATAGACAGCGAATAAGTGTCTAGGCTAAAACAAGGCTTAATTTGGGCTGTCAGTGAAAATCTAATAGCCGTTTGACCATTCCAAACGAATAGACTAGCCATTAAATAGAACCACAATCAAACGGCTACATGTCTAAGAGCACAAAATAATGCTTAGATGATTCTTTTACTTCCAATATAAGAGGTTCTCGGGAATGGCAATCATCCAAACTAATAAATTATAAAGGCTTTTATAAGAAAATGACAACAGTTAAACAACCTAGACAGCGTTGGGCAATACAAAATGCTAATAAATACAAGACAAATTGAAATATTGTACATGCATGTACATTAAACAAGCCAACAAATCTGCCAATGGGCTACGACAATTTTTCTTGAATTAAGTGTTTATATCTAGATTTGTTTCTTACCCCTTTGGCAGATTTATTTGCTTGTTTTAAGCCCAAATTCTGAGTTTTTTCTCCCTAAAGGCTAGGTTTATTTTCTTAGGGCATTTTGCTCATCAAAAAATGCATCTTATTTTAAGACTTTCTAGATATTTGTATAGTTAAAACAGTTCGAAATAACAAGTAAGAAATGATTTTTTGCAATGTATTCATTCATTCGCTACCCTTCATACTACAGCTGTCGAAAAACCACAGCAACGTCGACAGACCTGGAAGCGTAGCTGTATTTGTTTAACTCACAAAGACAACGGGTAAAGTATTTTCTTGATTACCTAAATGACTTGCTGTAGGAAAATAAGTTTAGGTTTAAGGGGGGAAATACAGTTTAAAGGGATATTTCAATTTATGATGATAATTCTGTCATCATTTACTCATGCATACAGGCTTACAACAACACGAGGATTAGTTTTTTTCTGAGTAACACAAAAGAAGGTATTTTGAGGAATGATGGTAAACCCACAGCAGATAGTCACCATTGACTTCCATAGTAGGAATAAAAAAATATGATGGAATTTAATAGGTACCATCAACCGTGTGCTAACCATCACTTTGCAAAATATTTTCTTCATCATTTATCACGATACTTCCAAAATATTTTTTCCTACTAAGTCAATATTTCATTATTTGCTTTACAAGCTTAAAAATGATGGTGACAGGATTCCATGGTAATCACAAACAGGTAAACAAGTAAAATAATCACTATTTACTTTTAAAAGCATTTTGAAAATTGCTTGCTTATGCTGGGAGTAAAGGTATTTCATGCAAAAGGTATTTCCTCTTTAAAAGGTAATGTATGCTTCTTTTAAAGCTGACACATTTGCCACATTAAAATAACAGAAATGTGTACTGTTTAAACTTTTTGGAGCCGGTGTGTCTGTGTTCTTGGGGCACACATCTACATGTAAAAGCAGAATTGCTTATTATTCTTCTCTATTTCTTGTATAGGTCAATTATGAGTGAAGAACCGTTCACCAAATGAAGACCGCAGCCAGGTGACGGGATCCTGTGGTAATCACAAACAGGTAAACCAGTAAAATAATCATCATTTAATGTTAAAATAATTTTGAAAATTGAAGTTCTGTGTGTTCTTATTGTACTTTATTTATTTCTGCAGGTAAGCACCATACCGTAAGCTTCATTCCCTTTATAACAGGTAAGGTTCATACTGTTTTATTCTTTTGTACTGTTTTATTCGTACTGTTTTAAATCATTCAGTAAATGCAAAGTTAAACTGATGTGTTTTTAATCTAGATTTAAAAGTGTCTACTGTTGAAGCACATCTGATCTCTTCTGAAAGCTGATAATAACTGAATGCTGAGGCACCTTGTTTTGAGTGAACCCTTGTTTTTTCTAAATGACCTGATCCTATTGATCCGAGTAATCGGTTTCATATTCGATTAGCATATCTGTCATGTATTGTAGCCATGAAGTGGTTTTTAAACAAGAAACAGTACTTTTTAAATCCATTGACCATTGCAATAATCGGCCCTGCTGGTGATGAAAGCATGAACAAGTTTCTCTAAGTCCTGTCTTGAGACAAAACCTCTAATTCTGGCAATATTTCTGAGATGGTAGTAAAAGCAGAATTCCTTATTATTTTTCTCTATCTCAGGCTCTACGGCATATATGTCATGATTTTATTTGTCTATTTATATGTCTATTTACAAGGACTGCCTTGGCCAAATGTTATTGTTAATTAATATTGAAGCAGTTATTTAACATAGGTCCTTTGAGTAGTGATTTGTGTAATGATCCATATATCTATTTTTATGTATATTTTTAACTTAGGAATGTGATTTTAAAGCTCATATTTGTTATTGTATGACACCTCTCATGTTATGAAAGTAAAAAATAAATGTATTTTCTGATGTCTTGCATTTCTGTTTTTAAACTGTTAATCCTTATCAAGTGCTATACATTAGAAAGTGGATATAGAGTGAAATGCACACGGTGAATAATGAACGCAGACCTTCAGTGCCGGACCTCTGACCCGCTAACCTCCATCCCGACAGCCAGCGCCTTCTCCGGATGCCATTGCGGTATCGCTTCTCGGCTTTTTGGGTAAGATCGAGTGGACACCGGGGACTACACGTTTAAATGGATTTTTGACCTTCGGCTATGGAAGCGAGGCTTGTTCCGTCCACTCCGTGCATCGACTCTGGCGCTTTCCGGGGACAAATAAGGTGAGTTTAAAATCAGAGTTTGCTTCTTTAGTGCGTGGTTGCCAGTTTGTTTGCCAGTCCGTGGTCCATAATACGTTCCGCGTTCGTGGTCTCTCCATCGCTCAGTACTTTTCTGTGTTTCTATTTTACGTAAAGCTAACACCAAAACGATTGTGGAAGGCGCTATATAGATTGTTCTCAAAGAAAAAAAAACGAGAAACAAACCCATGTGAATATGGGTCAAATTATCTAGGCGGAGCACTTCGTTCAAAGAAAAACGCAACAGAATTGTTTGCGTTGAACAAAGACAATGGTGCCTGCAGACATCGAATGTGTATTGTGGATAAAAAATGGCCAGTGGGGTGGGACAATTTTTCTTGAATTAAGTGTTTATGGGAAAAGTTCACGAATTTTTTCTTACCCTGTAGTCAGATTTATTTGCTTGTTTTAAGCATAAAATAACAGGAGAAGAAATTGTGTAGGGGGAGCAGAGGGTTTTTTTTCGTTCAAAGAAAAGCAGCGTGGCACGAATGAATGTTTGGCTGAAATGCTATCGTAATTTCCCCCTTAATTTTCCTTACAAACATGAAACCAGAGAGAAGGGTCAGTTGGCATCGAATTGCACCTTGTATTCGGTGATTGATTGAGGAAAAATATGCGTATGTGTATATATATACTTGTTTTGTTGAACAGAGACAATGGCCGCGTGCTCCAGCGTCACCTATATGCCTATTTCACAAAATGGCGGCTTTGACCGGAAGTAGGGAAAACATCGTTCAGGTTGCACCACTACGATGGCCACTCAATATAGTATGGACTGACAGCTGCTTTGTTTTCTCCTACACATGAATTTACTTGTAAAAATAACAATAACAGATATTGTCGATTGGTGTTATATTATTTTTTTAGCATTTCGTATTATCAAAATATATCATATGTTAGACAGCTTATCAATTTTAAATAAAATAACGAGACATACATAACTATTCGTGTCTGCTCCCGTTTATTGTAATGAGTGTGCACATTTGGAGAAATACTTAGACATTTTACTTCTTATTTCTTTAGACTGAATAATTATTTCTTATTAATTCCAAAGTATGCGACCCGATGATCTAATCGTGGTGTATGTGCTATTCCTCGTTTGTTTGCCTGCATCCATTGCTTTACGGCTTGCTTGTTGCGTTTAAATGCACATTTGATTTCTTTACCAGCATTGGATTTAGACCATTCAATGAGAAGAGTTAACCGCGTTTATTATGATTGATAAGCCCTCAACGGAGAATGAGGTCGGCATACATTAAAAGCCTTATTTTGTTTTTATCGTGTGCCTTCCAAAATGTATGCGACGAAACTTAAATCACGCAAAATATGAATGGTAACTAGACGTGCTTGTTGTGTGCAAGGAGTGCATTTATTTGTAAACTTTTGCTAAATCAAAATGGTTTATTTGTATTTGCTTTTTACCTGGGTTTTATCAGGTTCGCAGTCGGGACATTTTTAATCCATAGTGTATGCATAATTAATTTCAAAGAAATAAGAAGTAAAATGTGTAAGTATTCCTCAAAATGTGCTTTGGACTAAGTCCCCCGTCATCACAGCAAACGGGAGCAGACCCGAATAGGTATGGCTAGTTATTTTATTAAAAATTTCCAGCCGTCTGTAAATTTATGTTTGAAAGAAAAAAGTAAATTAATATCTTACTTACTGTTTTTGTCTTGTTTTCTAGTGAATATCTGACAATGCTTAAATGGAGATACATTTACTTGGTAAGCAAAGTGGCTTAAGATATTATGTATTGTAATAGAAAATTGTTATAAAAACGTTTTGTTTTTGCTGGGAATTCTTGTATATATTTCACAGCTATATAATTAATTATAATAACGCACTTTTTGTTGATAAACATGTTAAAAAATACATTAACACATAATAATGTGGCAACAAATCAAATGTGCATTTAAATGCAACAAGCAAAAATAAATAAATAAAGCAAATGCACGGAAAAGAAACGAGGAATAAAAGAAACACCGCGATTAAAAAAATCAGATCGCATACTTTGTAAAATAATTGAAATAAATTATAAAAATCAACAGGTTTATATTTAAAACAAATAAAAAATATCTGCCAGCGGGATAAGAAAAATAAACTTAATTCTAGTTTCAACTTAATTCAATAATAAACTCAATTTAGGTTTATTTTTCTTACCCCACTGGCAGATATTTTTACTTGTTTTAAGCCTTAACCTATTACATTTTAGAATTTATTTCAGTAAACAAGACTTAAATTCTAAGCCACTTTGCTTATTAAGTAAATGTATCTCGATTTAAGAATTATTTTTTAACTCGAAAACATTAAGAAAATACTAAGTAAACGAACAAATTGGGATGTTCAAAACACTTAAATATTTTTTTTCACTCTACCCTTCATATTACAGCTGTCGAAAAACCACAGCAACGTTGACAGACCCGGAAGCCATGATACATTAGCAGTTTTTAAAATAAGTTAAATCTAGAATCCTTATTGGTTTTAGATACTTTAAAGCAATGAATGATCTTCTTTCTTTTGAATTGATTTGGTATTATGGAGGAGCTCTGTGTCTGGTTATTGAAGATGATTTGTTCTTTGCTCCTATGTTGGCTTATTTTTTTGTTATTTCCGTTACTATATATATTTTTTTCTTTGTTTTTTCTGATTTGAGGTTATGAAAATGTTTTAATTTGTAATAAAGGTTTTTTGAAAATTCTAAATTCTCTCTATCTCTCTCTCTCTCTCTCTCTCTCTCATGAGCGTGGATCAGATCCTGCATTAAAACATGAACTTCTGATTTGCTAGCTCAACGTTCTACCTCTGGGTTATACAATGAGAACGTATAGAGTTAAATGCCCGCTAGCCTCCACCCCAAAAGCCAGCGCCTTCGCCGGCTCCCCCTTTGGCTGCGTCTATTCCGGTATCGCTTCTCGGCCTTTTGGCTAAGATCAAGTGTAGTATCTGTTCTTATCAGTTTAATGTCTGATACGTCTCCTATCCGGGGACTATATGTTAAATGGATTTTTGACCTTCGGAAATGGAAGCGGAGCTTGCTCCTTCCACTCCATGCATCAACATGGTATTGCAGTGTTTCCATGAATGGTGCGCTCCCCATCTCGGGGATAAATAAGTCAAGTATAAAAAAAAGAATTTGCTTCTTTTGTGCGTGAATGACGGTGTTTTTTCTAATCCGTGTGTTTTAAAATTGCTGTGATTTCGTTGGCTTTATTGGTTTAACGAAAAGCTTGCGTGGAAATGAACACGCTGATAAAGAAATGTTTTTGTAATGTATTTAATTAATTTCTTTACAAGTTTGCGGAGGTGATACGAGGACGAATTAAACATCCTCGACACAGCTGAAGGCGCAACAAAAGCGAACGAGACCGATTGGAATGTTAAAAACACCTGAAAACTTTTTTCACTACCCTTCATACTACAGCTGTCGAAAAACCACAGCAACGTCGACAGACCTGGAAGCATAGCTGTACTTGTTTAACTCACAACGACAACGGGTAAGTCATTGAGCCCTGTGTTTTTATTTATCCACGTTCTAAAATTGCTATGCTTTCGTTGTTTCTTGATTGCTCTGTACATTTTTTTTTGTTTCTATTCCACGTAAAGTTACTTTGTAATAACGAAACCATATATTTGAATGCGCAATTTAAATCCATTTGATTTAAATTGTTTCACATATTTCACTCTACACGGTTCAACCGGGCTGGAAACGGAATAAAAACAGGGTAGATCTCGAAGAATGTTTGGTCTCAGACGTGGCTTCGTGCGCTTTCCACCTGGTCACACACAGTAAATGAAATGTTAGTCGGACGGCCTCCGGGGGCGCCGTCGATGTGATCGGTCACAGGAAGATGCGGCCGTCTGGCCTCAAAGGGTGTCGCTCATACTTACCTGGCAGGGGAGACACCATGATCATGAAGGTGGTTCACCCAGGGCGAGGCTCAGCCATTGCACTCCGGTTGGGCTGACCCTTTGCGAATTCCCCAAATGTGGGAATCTCGACTGCAAAATTTCTGATAGTGGGGGACTGCGTTCGTGCTCTCCCCTGACCTTTGTGTTAAAAATAGATTCGCTTGTCGTTTTACGTAAAATCCAAGAGACGTCTAACCACGGCCCAAGAATACATTAGTCATCAAAAAAGCGGCTATTCAACGACTACATAACTTTTAATAGACAGCGAATAAGTGTCTAGGCTAAAACAAGGCTTAATTTGGGCTGTCAGTGAAAATCTAATAGCCGTTTGACCATTCCAAACGAATAGACTAGCCATTAAATAGAACCACAATCAAACGGCTACATGTCTAAGAGCACAAAATAATGCTTAGATGATTCTTTTACTTCCAATATAAGAGGTTCTCGGGAATGGCAATCATCCAAACTAATAAATTATAAAGGCTTTTATAAGAAAATGACAACAGTTAAACAACCTAGACAGCGTTGGGCAATACAAAATGCTAATAAATACAAGACAAATTGAAATATTGTATATGCATGTACATTAAACAAGCCAACAAATCTGCCAATGGGCTACGACAATTTTTCTTGAATTAAGTGTTTATATCTAGATTTGTTTCTTACCCCTTTGGCAGATTTATTTGCTTGTTTTAAGCCCAAATTCTGAGTTTTTTCTCCCTAAAGGCTAGGTTTATTTTCTTAGGGCATTTTGCTCATCAAAAAATGCATCTTATTTTAAGACTTTCTAGATATTTGTATAGTTAAAACAGTTCGAAATAACAAGTAAGAAATGATTTTTTGCAATGTATTCATTCATTCGCTACCCTTCATACTACAGCTGTCGAAAAACCACAGCAACGTCGACAGACCTGGAAGCGTAGCTGTATTTGTTTAACTCACAAAGACAACGGGTAAAGTATTTTCTTGATTACCTAAATGACTTGCTGTAGGAAAATAAGTTTAGGTTTAAGGGGGGAAATACAGTTTAAAGGGATATTTCAATTTATGATGATAATTCTGTCATCATTTACTCATGCATACAGGCTTACAACAACACGAGGATTAGTTTTTTTCTGAGTAACACAAAAGAAGGTATTTTGAGGAATGATGGTAAACCCACAGCAGATAGTCACCATTGACTTCCATAGTAGGAATAAAAAAATATGATGGAATTTAATAGGTACCATCAACCGTGTGCTAACCATCACTTTGCAAAATATTTTCTTCATCATTTATCACGATACTTCCAAAATATTTTTTCCTACTAAGTCAATATTTCATTATTTGCTTTACAAGCTTAAAAATGATGGTGACAGGATTCCATGGTAATCACAAACAGGTAAACAAGTAAAATAATCACTATTTACTTTTAAAAGCATTTTGAAAATTGCTTGCTTATGCTGGGAGTAAAGGTATTTCATGCAAAAGGTATTTCCTCTTTAAAAGGTAATGTATGCTTCTTTTAAAGCTGACACATTTGCCACATTAAAATAACAGAAATGTGTACTGTTTAAACTTTTTGGAGCCGGTGTGTCTGTGTTCTTGGGGCACACATCTACATGTAAAAGCAGAATTGCTTATTATTCTTCTCTATTTCTTGTATAGGTCAATTATGAGTGAAGAACCGTTCACCAAATGAAGACCGCAGCCAGGTGACGGGATCCTGTGGTAATCACAAACAGGTAAACCAGTAAAATAATCATCATTTAATGTTAAAATAATTTTGAAAATTGAAGTTCTGTGTGTTCTTATTGTACTTTATTTATTTCTGCAGGTAAGCACCATACCGTAAGCTTCATTCCCTTTATAACAGGTAAGGTTCATACTGTTTTATTCTTTTGTACTGTTTTATTCGTACTGTTTTAAATCATTCAGTAAATGCAAAGTTAAACTGATGTGTTTTTAATCTAGATTTAAAAGTGTCTACTGTTGAAGCACATCTGATCTCTTCTGAAAGCTGATAATAACTGAATGCTGAGGCACCTTGTTTTGAGTGAACCCTTGTTTTTTCTAAATGACCTGATCCTATTGATCCGAGTAATCGGTTTCATATTCGATTAGCATATCTGTCATGTATTGTAGCCATGAAGTGGTTTTTAAACAAGAAACAGTACTTTTTAAATCCATTGACCATTGCAATAATCGGCCCTGCTGGTGATGAAAGCATGAACAAGTTTCTCTAAGTCCTGTCTTGAGACAAAACCTCTAATTCTGGCAATATTTCTGAGATGGTAGTAAAAGCAGAATTCCTTATTATTTTTCTCTATCTCAGGCTCTACGGCATATATGTCATGATTTTATTTGTCTATTTATATGTCTATTTACAAGGACTGCCTTGGCCAAATGTTATTGTTAATTAATATTGAAGCAGTTATTTAACATAGGTCCTTTGAGTAGTGATTTGTGTAATGATCCATATATCTATTTTTATGTATATTTTTAACTTAGGAATGTGATTTTAAAGCTCATATTTGTTATTGTATGACACCTCTCATGTTATGAAAGTAAAAAATAAATGTATTTTCTGATGTCTTGCATTTCTGTTTTTAAACTGTTAATCCTTATCAAGTGCTATACATTAGAAAGTGGATATAGAGTGAAATGCACACGGTGAATAATGAACGCAGACCTTCAGTGCCGGACCTCTGACCCGCTAACCTCCATCCCGACAGCCAGCGCCTTCTCCGGATGCCATTGCGGTATCGCTTCTCGGCTTTTTGGGTAAGATCGAGTGGACACCGGGGACTACACGTTTAAATGGATTTTTGACCTTCGGCTATGGAAGCGAGGCTTGTTCCGTCCACTCCGTGCATCGACTCTGGCGCTTTCCGGGGACAAATAAGGTGAGTTTAAAATCAGAGTTTGCTTCTTTAGTGCGTGGTTGCCAGTTTGTTTGCCAGTCCGTGGTCCATAATACGTTCCGCGTTCGTGGTCTCTCCATCGCTCAGTACTTTTCTGTGTTTCTATTTTACGTAAAGCTAACACCAAAACGATTGTGGAAGGCGCTATATAGATTGTTCTCAAAGAAAAAAAAACGAGAAACAAACCCATGTGAATATGGGTCAAATTATCTAGGCGGAGCACTTCGTTCAAAGAAAAACGCAACAGAATTGTTTGCGTTGAACAAAGACAATGGTGCCTGCAGACATCGAATGTGTATTGTGGATAAAAAATGGCCAGTGGGGTGGGACAATTTTTCTTGAATTAAGTGTTTATGGGAAAAGTTCACGAATTTTTTCTTACCCTGTAGTCAGATTTATTTGCTTGTTTTAAGCATAAAATAACAGGAGAAGAAATTGTGTAGGGGGAGCAGAGGGTTTTTTTTCGTTCAAAGAAAAGCAGCGTGGCACGAATGAATGTTTGGCTGAAATGCTATCGTAATTTCCCCCTTAATTTTCCTTACAAACATGAAACCAGAGAGAAGGGCCAGTTGGCATCGAATTGCACCTTGTATTCGGTGATTGATTGAGGAAAAATATGCGTATGTGTATATATATACTTGTTTTGTTGAACAGAGACAATGGCCGCGTGCTCCAGCGTCACCTATATGCCTATTTCACAAAATGGCGGCTTTGACCGGAAGTAGGGAAAACATCGTTCAGGTTGCACCACTACGATGGCCACTCAATATAGTATGGACTGACAGCTGCTTTGTTTTCTCCTACACATGAATTTACTTGTAAAAATAACAATAACAGATATTGTCGATTGGTGTTATATTATTTTTTTAGCATTTCGTATTATCAAAATATATCATATGTTAGACAGCTTATCAATTTTAAATAAAATAACGAGACATACATAACTATTCGTGTCTGCTCCCGTTTATTGTAATGAGTGTGCACATTTGGAGAAATACTTAGACATTTTACTTCTTATTTCTTTAGACTGAATAATTATTTCTTATTAATTCCAAAGTATGCGACCCGATGATCTAATCGTGGTGTATGTGCTATTCCTCGTTTGTTTGCCTGCATCCATTGCTTTACGGCTTGCTTGTTGCGTTTAAATGCACATTTGATTTCTTTACCAGCATTGGATTTAGACCATTCAATGAGAAGAGTTAACCGCGTTTATTATGATTGATAAGCCCTCAACGGAGAATGAGGTCGGCATACATTAAAAGCCTTATTTTGTTTTTATCGTGTGCCTTCCAAAATGTATGCGACGAAACTTAAATCACGCAAAATATGAATGGTAACTAGACGTGCTTGTTGTGTGCAAGGAGTGCATTTATTTGTAAACTTTTGCTAAATCAAAATGGTTTATTTGTATTTGCTTTTTACCTGGGTTTTATCAGGTTCGCAGTCGGGACATTTTTAATCCATAGTGTATGCATAATTAATTTCAAAGAAATAAGAAGTAAAATGTGTAAGTATTCCTCAAAATGTGCTTTGGACTAAGTCCCCCGTCATCACAGCAAACGGGAGCAGACCCGAATAGGTATGGCTAGTTATTTTATTAAAAATTTCCAGCCGTCTGTAAATTTATGTTTGAAAGAAAAAAGTAAATTAATATCTTACTTACTGTTTTTGTCTTGTTTTCTAGTGAATATCTGACAATGCTTAAATGGAGATACATTTACTTGGTAAGCAAAGTGGCTTAAGATATTATGTATTGTAATAGAAAATTGTTATAAAAACGTTTTGTTTTTGCTGGGAATTCTTGTATATATTTCACAGCTATATAATTAATTATAATAACGCACTTTTTGTTGATAAACATGTTAAAAAATACATTAACACATAATAATGTGGCAACAAATCAAATGTGCATTTAAATGCAACAAGCAAAAATAAATAAATAAAGCAAATGCACGGAAAAGAAACGAGGAATAAAAGAAACACCGCGATTAAAAAAATCAGATCGCATACTTTGTAAAATAATTGAAATAAATTATAAAAATCAACAGGTTTATATTTAAAACAAATAAAAAATATCTGCCAGCGGGGTAAGAAAAATAAACTTAATTCTAGTTTCAACTTAATTCAATAATAAACTCAATTTAGGTTTATTTTTCTTACCCCACTGGCAGATATTTTTACTTGTTTTAAGCCTTAACCTATTACATTTTAGAATTTATTTCAGTAAACAAGACTTAAATTCTAAGCCACTTTGCTTATTAAGTAAATGTATCTCGATTTAAGAATTATTTTTTAACTCGAAAACATTAAGAAAATACTAAGTAAACGAACAAATTGGGATGTTCAAAACACTTAAATATTTTTTTTCACTCTACCCTTCATATTACAGCTGTCGAAAAACCACAGCAACGTTGACAGACCCGGAAGCCATGATACATTAGCAGTTTTTAAAATAAGTTAAATCTAGAATCCTTATTGGTTTTAGATACTTTAAAGCAATGAATGATCTTCTTTCTTTTGAATTGATTTGGTATTATGGAGGAGCTCTGTGTCTGGTTATTGAAGATGATTTGTTCTTTGCTCCTATGTTGGCTTATTTTTTTGTTATTTCCGTTACTATATATATTTTTTTCTTTGTTTTTTCTGATTTGAGGTTATGAAAATGTTTTAATTTGTAATAAAGGTTTTTTGAAAATTCTAAATTCTCTCTATCTCTCTCTCTCTCTCTCTGTCTCATGAGCGTGGATCAGATCCTGCATTAAAACATGAACTTCTGATTTGCTAGCTCAACGTTCTACCTCTGGGTTATACAATGAGAACGTATAGAGTTAAATGCCCGCTAGCCTCCACCCCAAAAGCCAGCGCCTTCGCCGGCTCCCCCTTTGGCTGCGTCTATTCCGGTATCGCTTCTCGGCCTTTTGGCTAAGATCAAGTGTAGTATCTGTTCTTATCAGTTTAATGTCTGATACGTCTCCTATCCGGGGACTATATGTTAAATGGATTTTTGACCTTCGGAAATGGAAGCGGAGCTTGCTCCTTCCACTCCATGCATCAACATGGTATTGCAGTGTTTCCATGAATGGTGCGCTCCCCATCTCGGGGATAAATAAGTCAAGTATAAAAAAAAGAATTTGCTTCTTTTGTGCGTGAATGACGGTGTTTTTTCTAATCCGTGTGTTTTAAAATTGCTGTGATTTCGTTGGCTTTATTGGTTTAACGAAAAGCTTGCGTGGAAATGAACACGCTGATAAAGAAATGTTTTTGTAATGTATTTAATTAATTTCTTTACAAGTTTGCGGAGGTGATACGAGGACGAATTAAACATCCTCGACACAGCTGAAGGCGCAACAAAAGCGAACGAGACCGATTGGAATGTTAAAAACACCTGAAAACTTTTTTCACTACCCTTCATACTACAGCTGTCGAAAAACCACAGCAACGTCGACAGACCTGGAAGCATAGCTGTACTTGTTTAACTCACAACGACAACGGGTAAGTCATTGAGCCCTGTGTTTTTATTTATCCACGTTCTAAAATTGCTATGCTTTCGTTGTTTCTTGATTGCTCTGTACATTTTTTTTTGTTTCTATTCCACGTAAAGTTACTTTGTAATAACGAAACCATATATTTGAATGCGCAATTTAAATCCATTTGATTTAAATTGTTTCACATATTTCACTCTACACGGTTCAACCGGGCTGGAAACGGAATAAAAACAGGGTAGATCTCGAAGAATGTTTGGTCTCAGACGTGGCTTCGTGCGCTTTCCACCTGGTCACACACAGTAAATGAAATGTTAGTCGGACGGCCTCCGGGGGCGCCGTCGATGTGATCGGTCACAGGAAGATGCGGCCGTCTGGCCTCAAAGGGTGTCGCTCATACTTACCTGGCAGGGGAGACACCATGATCATGAAGGTGGTTCACCCAGGGCGAGGCTCAGCCATTGCACTCCGGTTGGGCTGACCCCTTTGCGAATTCCCCAAATGTGGGAATCTCGACTGCAAAATTTCTGATAGTGGGGGACTGCGTTCGCGCTCTCCCCTGACCTTTGTGTTAAAAATAGATTCGCTTGTCGTTTTACGTAAAATCCAAGAGACGTCTAACCACGGCCCAAGAATACATTAGTCATCAAAAAAGCGGCTATTCAACGACTACATAACTTTTAATAGACAGCGAATAAGTGTCTAGGCTAAAACAAGGCTTAATTTGGGCTGTCAGTGAAAATCTAATAGCCGTTTGACCATTCCAAACGAATAGACTAGCCATTAAATAGAACCACAATCAAACGGCTACATGTCTAAGAGCACAAAATAATGCTTAGATGATTCTTTTACTTCCAATATAAGAGGTTCTCGGGAATGGCAATCATCCAAACTAATAAATTATAAAGGCTTTTATAAGAAAATGACAACAGTTAAACAACCTAGACAGCGTTGGGCAATACAAAATGCTAATAAATACAAGACAAATTGAAATATTGTACATGCATGTACATTAAACAAGCCAACAAATCTGCCAATGGGCTACGACAATTTTTCTTGAATTAAGTGTTTATATCTAGATTTGTTTCTTACCCCTTTGGCAGATTTATTTGCTTGTTTTAAGCCCAAATTCTGAGTTTTTTCTCCCTAAAGGCTAGGTTTATTTTCTTAGGGCATTTTGCTCATCAAAAAATGCATCTTATTTTAAGACTTTCTAGATATTTGTATAGTTAAAACAGTTCGAAATAACAAGTAAGAAATGATTTTTTGCAATGTATTCATTCATTCGCTACCCTTCATACTACAGCTGTCGAAAAACCACAGCAACGTCGACAGACCTGGAAGCGTAGCTGTATTTGTTTAACTCACAAAGACAACGGGTAAAGTATTTTCTTGATTACCTAAATGACTTGCTGTAGGAAAATAAGTTTAGGTTTAAGGGGGGAAATACAGTTTAAAGGGATATTTCAATTTATGATGATAATTCTGTCATCATTTACTCATGCATACAGGCTTACAACAACACGAGGATTAGTTTTTTTCTGAGTAACACAAAAGAAGGTATTTTGAGGAATGATGGTAAACCCACAGCAGATAGTCACCATTGACTTCCATAGTAGGAATAAAAAAATATGATGGAATTTAATAGGTACCATCAACCGTGTGCTAACCATCACTTTGCAAAATATTTTCTTCATCATTTATCACGATACTTCCAAAATATTTTTTCCTACTAAGTCAATATTTCATTATTTGCTTTACAAGCTTAAAAATGATGGTGACAGGATTCCATGGTAATCACAAACAGGTAAACAAGTAAAATAATCACTATTTACTTTTAAAAGCATTTTGAAAATTGCTTGCTTATGCTGGGAGTAAAGGTATTTCATGCAAAAGGTATTTCCTCTTTAAAAGGTAATGTATGCTTCTTTTAAAGCTGACACATTTGCCACATTAAAATAACAGAAATGTGTACTGTTTAAACTTTTTGGAGCCGGTGTGTCTGTGTTCTTGGGGCACACATCTACATGTAAAAGCAGAATTGCTTATTATTCTTCTCTATTTCTTGTATAGGTCAATTATGAGTGAAGAACCGTTCACCAAATGAAGACCGCAGCCAGGTGACGGGATCCTGTGGTAATCACAAACAGGTAAACCAGTAAAATAATCATCATTTAATGTTAAAATAATTTTGAAAATTGAAGTTCTGTGTGTTCTTATTGTACTTTATTTATTTCTGCAGGTAAGCACCATACCGTAAGCTTCATTCCCTTTATAACAGGTAAGGTTCATACTGTTTTATTCTTTTGTACTGTTTTATTCGTACTGTTTTAAATCATTCAGTAAATGCAAAGTTAAACTGATGTGTTTTTAATCTAGATTTAAAAGTGTCTACTGTTGAAGCACATCTGATCTCTTCTGAAAGCTGATAATAACTGAATGCTGAGGCACCTTGTTTTGAGTGAACCCTTGTTTTTTCTAAATGACCTGATCCTATTGATCCGAGTAATCGGTTTCATATTCGATTAGCATATCTGTCATGTATTGTAGCCATGAAGTGGTTTTTAAACAAGAAACAGTACTTTTTAAATCCATTGACCATTGCAATAATCGGCCCTGCTGGTGATGAAAGCATGAACAAGTTTCTCTAAGTCCTGTCTTGAGACAAAACCTCTAATTCTGGCAATATTTCTGAGATGGTAGTAAAAGCAGAATTCCTTATTATTTTTCTCTATCTCAGGCTCTACGGCATATATGTCATGATTTTATTTGTCTATTTATATGTCTATTTACAAGGACTGCCTTGGCCAAATGTTATTGTTAATTAATATTGAAGCAGTTATTTAACATAGGTCCTTTGAGTAGTGATTTGTGTAATGATCCATATATCTATTTTTATGTATATTTTTAACTTAGGAATGTGATTTTAAAGCTCATATTTGTTATTGTATGACACCTCTCATGTTATGAAAGTAAAAAATAAATGTATTTTCTGATGTCTTGCATTTCTGTTTTTAAACTGTTAATCCTTATCAAGTGCTATACATTAGAAAGTGGATATAGAGTGAAATGCACACGGTGAATAATGAACGCAGACCTTCAGTGCCGGACCTCTGACCCCCTAACCTCCATCCCGACAGCCAGCGCCTTCTCCGGATGCCATTGCGGTATCGCTTCTCGGCTTTTTGGGTAAGATCGAGTGGACACCGGGGACTACACGTTTAAATGGATTTTTGACCTTCGGCTATGGAAGCGAGGCTTGTTCCGTCCACTCCGTGCATCGACTCTGGCGCTTTCCGGGGACAAATAAGGTGAGTTTAAAATCAGAGTTTGCTTCTTTAGTGCTTGGTTGCCAGTTTGTTTGCCAGTCCGTGGTCCATAATACGTTCCGCGTTCGTGGTCTCTCCATCGCTCAGTACTTTTCTGTGTTTCTATTTTACGTAAAGCTAACACCAAAACGATTGTGGAAGGCGCTATATAGATTGTTCTCAAAGAAAAAAAACGAGAAACAAACCCATGTGAATATGGGTCAAATTATCTAGGCGGAGCACTTCGTTCAAAGAAAAACGCAACAGAATTGTTTGCGTTGAACAAAGACAATGGTGCCTGCAGACATCGAATGTGTATTGTGGATAAAAAATGGCCAGTGGGGTGGGACAATTTTTCTTGAATTAAGTGTTTATGGGAAAAGTTCACGAATTTTTTCTTACCCTGTAGTCAGATTTATTTGCTTGTTTTAAGCATAAAATAACAGGAGAAGAAATTGTGTAGGGGGAGCAGAGGGTTTTTTTTCGTTCAAAGAAAAGCAGCGTGGCACGAATGAATGTTTGGCTGAAATGCTATCGTAATTTCCCCCTTAATTTTCCTTACAAACATGAAACCAGAGAGAAGGGTCAGTTGGCATCGAATTGCACCTTGTATTCGGTGATTGATTGAGGAAAAATATGCGTATGTGTATATATATACTTGTTTTGTTGAACAGAGACAATGGCCGCGTGCTCCAGCGTCACCTATATGCTAGGGATGGCTCCCGCGAAACTGACGTTTCGACACTGTGTCGAGATCCCGAAGCGTAAATGTTTCGAAACACTGCTCCGAAATGTGATTCGAAACACCCATGTCACGTGATGAAGTGATTCGAAACACCAAGCGGTGCATTTCACAAGTATTTCGAAAGGTGGCGTACCTGTCGAATCTGGAAACAAAACTGACAATACCTCATAGATGCGTTTTTGGCAAGATCAAATACTATAAATTACTGAAAAGAAGTAATTTTTCCTCATAGGTATGTAACACTTAGGCTACTACAAAAAATGCATTCCAGCAACAAGTGTCCCTTGTGTGAGAATGTTTTCAAAGGCTGGAGAAATTATATGTAAAAAAGAAGCTGGTTGAGTTTATCAACACAGAACAATTTATATATTTGAATAAAGATCTTTATATGTAAACAATGTTGCATATTATGGCTTGATATATTTTATGAATCTCTTATTATTTATTTGGTATATCTCTATTCTATTTTTTTTCATTAAATAGACCCGAATAGCCTATAGTTATCGACAATTGTGAGCCTAAAAGCTCATGTAGTTGTCAAACAGATGTTAAAACAACAACAAAAACCATTTTATTATGATGACATAGCGCATGCATTTCCCAGGTTCGATCCTAAGATCTACGAATGAGAGTCGAGAGCACTATCCACTCTCCCATTCTATCACTTGTGCGTCAATCAAACAAGATGTGGGATACAATTTGTTAGCGCTCGTCTAAAATCTTGTCAAGGCTGCTTCATGTAAAGACATGCAAACGACCGCTAGGTGTCACTGTGGAGGCGGTTTCGGATTGATGTTTCGAAGCCTCGAAACATACGGCACAATTGATTCAACTGTTTCAGTGTTTCACGAAGCCTCGCTCTGCCCACCACTACTATATGCCTATTTCACAAAATGGCGGCTTTGACCGGAAGTAGGGAAAACATCGTTCAGGTTGCACCACTACGATGGCCACTCAATATAGTATGGACTGACAGCTGCTTTGTTTTCTCCTACACATGAATTTACTTGTAAAAATAACAATAACAGATATTGTCGATTGGTGTTATATTATTTTTTTAGCATTTCGTATTATCAAAATATATCATATGTTAGACAGCTTATCAATTTTAAATAAAATAACGAGACATACATAACTATTCGTGTCTGCTCCCGTTTATTGTAATGAGTGTGCACATTTGGAGAAATACTTAGACATTTTACTTCTTATTTCTTTAGACTGAATAATTATTTCTTATTAATTCCAAAGTATGCGACCCGATGATCTAATCGTGGTGTATGTGCTATTCCTCGTTTGTTTGCCTGCATCCATTGCTTTACGGCTTGCTTGTTGCGTTTAAATGCACATTTGATTTCTTTACCAGCATTGGATTTAGACCATTCAATGAGAAGAGTTAACCGCGTTTATTATGATTGATAAGCCCTCAACGGAGAATGAGGTCGGCATACATTAAAAGCCTTATTTTGTTTTTATCGTGTGCCTTCCAAAATGTATGCGACGAAACTTAAATCACGCAAAATATGAATGGTAACTAGACGTGCTTGTTGTGTGCAAGGAGTGCATTTATTTGTAAACTTTTGCTAAATCAAAATGGTTTATTTGTATTTGCTTTTTACCTGGGTTTTATCAGGTTCGCAGTCGGGACATTTTTAATCCATAGTGTATGCATAATTAATTTCAAAGAAATAAGAAGTAAAATGTGTAAGTATTCCTCAAAATGTGCTTTGGACTAAGTCCCCCGTCATCACAGCAAACGGGAGCAGACCCGAATAGGTATGGCTAGTTATTTTATTAAAAATTTCCAGCCGTCTGTAAATTTATGTTTGAAAGAAAAAAGTAAATGAATATCTTACTTACTGTTTTTGTCTTGTTTTCTAGTGAATATCTGACAATGCTTAAATGGAGATACATTTACTTGGTTAGCAAAGTGGCTTAAGATATTATGTATTGTAATAGAAAATTGTTATAAAAACGTTTTGTTTTTGCTGGGAATTCTTGTATATATTTCACAGCTATATAATTAATTATAATAACGCACTTTTTGTTGATAAACATGTTAAAAAATACATTAACACATAATAATGTGGCAACAAATCAAATGTGCATTTAAATGCAACAAGCAAAAATAAATAAATAAAGCAAATGCACGGAAAAGAAACGAGGAATAAAAGAAACACCGCGATTAAAAAAATCAGATCGCATACTTTGTAAAATAATTGAAATAAATTATAAAAATCAACAGGTTTATATTTAAAACAAATAAAAAATATCTGCCAGCGGGGTAAGAAAAATAAACTTAATTCTAGTTTCAACTTAATTCAATAATAAACTCAATTTAGGTTTATTTTTCTTACCCCACTGGCAGATATTTTTACTTGTTTTAAGCCTTAACCTATTACATTTTAGAATTTATTTCAGTAAACAAGACTTAAATTCTAAGCCACTTTGCTTATTAAGTAAATGTATCTCGATTTAAGAATTATTTTTTAACTCGAAAACATTAAGAAAATACTAAGTAAACGAACAAATTGGGATGTTCAAAACACTTAAATATTTTTTTTCACTCTACCCTTCATATTACAGCTGTCGAAAAACCACAGCAACGTTGACAGACCCGGAAGCCATGATACATTAGCAGTTTTTAAAATAAGTTAAATCTAGAATCCTTATTGGTTTTAGATACTTTAAAGCAATGAATGATCTTCTTTCTTTTGAATTGATTTGGTATTATGGAGGAGCTCTGTGTCTGGTTATTGAAGATGATTTGTTCTTTGCTCCTATGTTGGCTTATTTTTTTGTTATTTCCGTTACTATATATATTTTTTTCTTTGTTTTTTCTGATTTGAGGTTATGAAAATGTTTTAATTTGTAATAAAGGTTTTTTGAAAATTCTAAATTCTCTCTATCTCTCTCTCTCTCTCTCTCATGAGCGTGGATCAGATCCTGCATTAAAACATGAACTTCTGATTTGCTAGCTCAACGTTCTACCTCTGGGTTATACAATGAGAACGTATAGAGTTAAATGCCCGCTAGCCTCCACCCCAAAAGCCAGCGCCTTCGCCGGCTCCCCCTTTGGCTGCGTCTATTCCGGTATCGCTTCTCGGCCTTTTGGCTAAGATCAAGTGTAGTATCTGTTCTTATCAGTTTAATGTCTGATACGTCTCCTATCCGGGGACTATATGTTAAATGGATTTTTGACCTTCGGAAATGGAAGCGGAGCTTGCTCCTTCCACTCCATGCATCAACATGGTATTGCAGTGTTTCCATGAATGGTGCGCTCCCCATCTCGGGGATAAATAAGTCAAGTATAAAAAAAAGAATTTGCTTCTTTTGTGCGTGAATGACGGTGTTTTTTCTAATCCGTGTGTTTTAAAATTGCTGTGATTTCGTTGACTTTATTGGTTTAACGAAAAGCTTGCGTGGAAATGAACACGCTGATAAAGAAATGTTTTTGTAATGTATTTAATTAATTTCTTTACAAGTTTGCGGAGGTGATACGAGGACGAATTAAACATCCTCGACACAGCTGAAGGCGCAACAAAAGCGAACGAGACCGATTGGAATGTTAAAAACACCTGAAAACTTTTTTCACTACCCTTCATACTACAGCTGTCGAAAAACCACAGCAACGTCGACAGACCTGGAAGCATAGCTGTACTTGTTTAACTCACAACGACAACGGGTAAGTCATTGAGCCCTGTGTTTTTATTTATCCACGTTCTAAAATTGCTATGCTTTCGTTGTTTCTTGATTGCTCTGTACATTTTTTTTTGTTTCTATTCCACGTAAAGTTACTTTGTAATAACGAAACCATATATTTGAATGCGCAATTTAAATCCATTTGATTTAAATTGTTTCACATATTTCACTCTACACGGTTCAACCGGGCTGGAAACGGAATAAAAACAGGGTAGATCTCGAAGAATGTTTGGTCTCAGACGTGGCTTCGTGCGCTTTCCACCTGGTCACACACAGTAAATGAAATGTTAGTCGGACGGCCTCCGGGGGCGCCGTCGATGTGATCGGTCACAGGAAGATGCGGCCGTCTGGCCTCAAAGGGTGTCGCTCATACTTACCTGGCAGGGGAGACACCATGATCATGAAGGTGGTTCACCCAGGGCGAGGCTCAGCCATTGCACTCCGGTTGGGCTGACCCTTTGCGAATTCCCCAAATGTGGGAATCTCGACTGCAAAATTTCTGATAGTGGGGGACTGCGTTCGCGCTCTCCCCTGACTTTGTGTTAAAAATAGATTCGCTTGTCGTTTTACGTAAAATCCAAGAGACGTCTAACCACGGCCCAAGAATACATTAGTCATCAAAAAAGCGGCTATTCAACGACTACATAACTTTTAATAGACAGCGAATAAGTGTCTAGGCTAAAACAAGGCTTAATTTGGGCTGTCAGTGAAAATCTAATAGCCGTTTGACCATTCCAAACGAATAGACTAGCCATTAAATAGAACCACAATCAAACGGCTACATGTCTAAGAGCACAAAATAATGCTTAGATGATTCTTTTACTTCCAATATAAGAGGTTCTCGGGAATGGCAATCATCCAAACTAATAAATTATAAAGGCTTTTATAAGAAAATGACAACAGTTAAACAACCTAGACAGCGTTGGGCAATACAAAATGCTAATAAATACAAGACAAATTGAAATATTGTACATGCATGTACATTAAACAAGCCAACAAATCTGCCAATGGGCTACGACAATTTTTCTTGAATTAAGTGTTTATATCTAGATTTGTTTCTTACCCCTTTGGCAGATTTATTTGCTTGTTTTAAGCCCAAATTCTGAGTTTTTTCTCCCTAAAGGCTAGGTTTATTTTCTTAGGGCATTTTGCTCATCAAAAAATGCATCTTATTTTAAGACTTTCTAGATATTTGTATAGTTAAAACAGTTCGAAATAACAAGTAAGAAATGATTTTTTGCAATGTATTCATTCATTCGCTACCCTTCATACTACAGCTGTCGAAAAACCACAGCAACGTCGACAGACCTGGAAGCGTAGCTGTATTTGTTTAACTCACAAAGACAACGGGTAAAGTATTTTCTTGATTACCTAAATGACTTGCTGTAGGAAAATAAGTTTAGGTTTAAGGGGGGAAATACAGTTTAAAGGGATATTTCAATTTATGATGATAATTCTGTCATCATTTACTCATGCATACAGGCTTACAACAACACGAGGATTAGTTTTTTTCTGAGTAACACAAAAGAAGGTATTTTGAGGAATGATGGTAAACCCACAGCAGATAGTCACCATTGACTTCCATAGTAGGAATAAAAAAATATGATGGAATTTAATAGGTACCATCAACCGTGTGCTAACCATCACTTTGCAAAATATTTTCTTCATCATTTATCACGATACTTCCAAAATATTTTTTCCTACTAAGTCAATATTTCATTATTTGCTTTACAAGCTTAAAAATGATGGTGACAGGATTCCATGGTAATCACAAACAGGTAAACAAGTAAAATAATCACTATTTACTTTTAAAAGCATTTTGAAAATTGCTTGCTTATGCTGGGAGTAAAGGTATTTCATGCAAAAGGTATTTCCTCTTTAAAAGGTAATGTATGCTTCTTTTAAAGCTGACACATTTGCCACATTAAAATAACAGAAATGTGTACTGTTTAAACTTTTTGGAGCCGGTGTGTCTGTGTTCTTGGGGCACACATCTACATGTAAAAGCAGAATTGCTTATTATTCTTCTCTATTTCTTGTATAGGTCAATTATGAGTGAAGAACCGTTCACCAAATGAAGACCGCAGCCAGGTGACGGGATCCTGTGGTAATCACAAACAGGTAAACCAGTAAAATAATCATCATTTAATGTTAAAATAATTTTGAAAATTGAAGTTCTGTGTGTTCTTATTGTACTTTATTTATTTCTGCAGGTAAGCACCATACCGTAAGCTTCATTCCCTTTATAACAGGTAAGGTTCATACTGTTTTATTCTTTTGTACTGTTTTATTCGTACTGTTTTAAATCATTCAGTAAATGCAAAGTTAAACTGATGTGTTTTTAATCTAGATTTAAAAGTGTCTACTGTTGAAGCACATCTGATCTCTTCTGAAAGCTGATAATAACTGAATGCTGAGGCACCTTGTTTTGAGTGAACCCTTGTTTTTTCTAAATGACCTGATCCTATTGATCCGAGTAATCGGTTTCATATTCGATTAGCATATCTGTCATGTATTGTAGCCATGAAGTGGTTTTTAAACAAGAAACAGTACTTTTTAAATCCATTGACCATTGCAATAATCGGCCCTGCTGGTGATGAAAGCATGAACAAGTTTCTCTAAGTCCTGTCTTGAGACAAAACCTCTAATTCTGGCAATATTTCTGAGATGGTAGTAAAAGCAGAATTCCTTATTATTTTTCTCTATCTCAGGCTCTACGGCATATATGTCATGATTTTATTTGTCTATTTATATGTCTATTTACAAGGACTGCCTTGGCCAAATGTTATTGTTAATTAATATTGAAGCAGTTATTTAACATAGGTCCTTTGAGTAGTGATTTGTGTAATGATCCATATATCTATTTTTATGTATATTTTTAACTTAGGAATGTGATTTTAAAGCTCATATTTGTTATTGTATGACACCTCTCATGTTATGAAAGTAAAAAATAAATGTATTTTCTGATGTCTTGCATTTCTGTTTTTAAACTGTTAATCCTTATCAAGTGCTATACATTAGAAAGTGGATATAGAGTGAAATGCACACGGTGAATAATGAACGCAGACCTTCAGTGCCGGACCTCTGACCCGCTAACCTCCATCCCGACAGCCAGCGCCTTCTCCGGATGCCATTGCGGTATCGCTTCTCGGCTTTTTGGGTAAGATCGAGTGGACACCGGGGACTACACGTTTAAATGGATTTTTGACCTTCGGCTATGGAAGCGAGGCTTGTTCCGTCCACTCCGTGCATCGACTCTGGCGCTTTCCGGGGACAAATAAGGTGAGTTTAAAATCAGAGTTTGCTTCTTTAGTGCGTGGTTGCCAGTTTGTTTGCCAGTCCGTGGTCCATAATACGTTCCGCGTTCGTGGTCTCTCCATCGCTCAGTACTTTTCTGTGTTTCTATTTTACGTAAAGCTAACACCAAAACGATTGTGGAAGGCGCTATATAGATTGTTCTCAAAGAAAAAAAAACGAGAAACAAACCCATGTGAATATGGGTCAAATTATCTAGGCGGAGCACTTCGTTCAAAGAAAAACGCAACAGAATTGTTTGCGTTGAACAAAGACAATGGTGCCTGCAGACATCGAATGTGTATTGTGGATAAAAAATGGCCAGTGGGGTGGGACAATTTTTCTTGAATTAAGTGTTTATGGGAAAAGTTCACGAATTTTTTCTTACCCTGTAGTCAGATTTATTTGCTTGTTTTAAGCATAAAATAACAGGAGAAGAAATTGTGTAGGGGGAGCAGAGGGTTTTTTTTCGTTCAAAGAAAAGCAGCGTGGCACGAATGAATGTTTGGCTGAAATGCTATCGTAATTTCCCCCTTAATTTTCCTTACAAACATGAAACCAGAGAGAAGGGTCAGTTGGCATCGAATTGCACCTTGTATTCGGTGATTGATTGAGGAAAAATATGCGTATGTGTATATATATACTTGTTTTGTTGAACAGAGACAATGGCCGCGTGCTCCAGCGTCACCTATATGCCTATTTCACAAAATGGCGGCTTTGACCGGAAGTAGGGAAAACATCGTTCAGGTTGCACCACTACGATGGCCACTCAATATAGTATGGACTGACAGCTGCTTTGTTTTCTCCTACACATGAATTTACTTGTAAAAATAACAATAACAGATATTGTCGATTGGTGTTATATTATTTTTTTAGCATTTCGTATTATCAAAATATATCATATGTTAGACAGCTTATCAATTTTAAATAAAATAACGAGACATACATAACTATTCGTGTCTGCTCCCGTTTATTGTAATGAGTGTGCACATTTGGAGAAATACTTAGACATTTTACTTCTTATTTCTTTAGACTGAATAATTATTTCTTATTAATTCCAAAGTATGCGACCCGATGATCTAATCGTGGTGTATGTGCTATTCCTCGTTTGTTTGCCTGCATCCATTGCTTTACGGCTTGCTTGTTGCGTTTAAATGCACATTTGATTTCTTTACCAGCATTGGATTTAGACCATTCAATGAGAAGAGTTAACCGCGTTTATTATGATTGATAAGCCCTCAACGGAGAATGAGGTCGGCATACATTAAAAGCCTTATTTTGTTTTTATCGTGTGCCTTCCAAAATGTATGCGACGAAACTTAAATCACGCAAAATATGAATGGTAACTAGACGTGCTTGTTGTGTGCAAGGAGTGCATTTATTTGTAAACTTTTGCTAAATCAAAATGGTTTATTTGTATTTGCTTTTTACCTGGGTTTTATCAGGTTCGCAGTCGGGACATTTTTAATCCATAGTGTATGCATAATTAATTTCAAAGAAATAAGAAGTAAAATGTGTAAGTATTCCTCAAAATGTGCTTTGGACTAAGTCCCCCGTCATCACAGCAAACGGGAGCAGACCCGAATAGGTATGGCTAGTTATTTTATTAAAAATTTCCAGCCGTCTGTAAATTTATGTTTGAAAGAAAAAAGTAAATTAATATCTTACTTACTGTTTTTGTCTTGTTTTCTAGTGAATATCTGACAATGCTTAAATGGAGATACATTTACTTGGTAAGCAAAGTGGCTTAAGATATTATGTATTGTAATAGAAAATTGTTATAAAAACGTTTTGTTTTTGCTGGGAATTCTTGTATATATTTCACAGCTATATAATTAATTATAATAACGCACTTTTTGTTGATAAACATGTTAAAAAATACATTAACACATAATAATGTGGCAACAAATCAAATGTGCATTTAAATGCAACAAGCAAAAATAAATAAATAAAGCAAATGCACGGAAAAGAAACGAGGAATAAAAGAAACACCGCGATTAAAAAAATCAGATCGCATACTTTGTAAAATAATTGAAATAAATTATAAAAATCAACAGGTTTATATTTAAAACAAATAAAAAATATCTGCCAGCGGGGTAAGAAAAATAAACTTAATTCTAGTTTCAACTTAATTCAATAATAAACTCAATTTAGGTTTATTTTTCTTACCCCACTGGCAGATATTTTTACTTGTTTTAAGCCTTAACCTATTACATTTTAGAATTTATTTCAGTAAACAAGACTTAAATTCTAAGCCACTTTGCTTATTAAGTAAATGTATCTCGATTTAAGAATTATTTTTTAACTCGAAAACATTAAGAAAATACTAAGTAAACGAACAAATTGGGATGTTCAAAACACTTAAATATTTTTTTTCACTCTACCCTTCATATTACAGCTGTCGAAAAACCACAGCAACGTTGACAGACCCGGAAGCCATGATACATTAGCAGTTTTTAAAATAAGTTAAATCTAGAATCCTTATTGGTTTTAGATACTTTAAAGCAATGAATGATCTTCTTTCTTTTGAATTGATTTGGTATTATGGAGGAGCTCTGTGTCTGGTTATTGAAGATGATTTGTTCTTTGCTCCTATGTTGGCTTATTTTTTTGTTATTTCCGTTACTATATATATTTTTTTCTTTGTTTTTTCTGATTTGAGGTTATGAAAATGTTTTAATTTGTAATAAAGGTTTTTTGAAAATTCTAAATTCTCTCTATCTCTCTCTCTCTCTCTCTCTCTCTCTCTCATGAGCGTGGATCAGATCCTGCATTAAAACATGAACTTCTGATTTGCTAGCTCAACGTTCTACCTCTGGGTTATACAATGAGAACGTATAGAGTTAAATGCCCGCTAGCCTCCACCCCAAAAGCCAGCGCCTTCGCCGGCTCCCCCTTTGGCTGCGTCTATTCCGGTATCGCTTCTCGGCCTTTTGGCTAAGATCAAGTGTAGTATCTGTTCTTATCAGTTTAATGTCTGATACGTCTCCTATCCGGGGACTATATGTTAAATGGATTTTTGACCTTCGGAAATGGAAGCGGAGCTTGCTCCTTCCACTCCATGCATCAACATGGTATTGCAGTGTTTCCATGAATGGTGCGCTCCCCATCTCGGGGATAAATAAGTCAAGTATAAAAAAAAGAATTTGCTTCTTTTGTGCGTGAATGACGGTGTTTTTTCTAATCCGTGTGTTTTAAAATTGCTGTGATTTCGTTGACTTTATTGGTTTAACGAAAAGCTTGCGTGGAAATGAACACGCTGATAAAGAAATGTTTTTGTAATGTATTTAATTAATTTCTTTACAAGTTTGCGGAGGTGATACGAGGACGAATTAAACATCCTCGACACAGCTGAAGGCGCAACAAAAGCGAACGAGACCGATTGGAATGTTAAAAACACCTGAAAACTTTTTTCACTACCCTTCATACTACAGCTGTCGAAAAACCACAGCAACGTCGACAGACCTGGAAGCATAGCTGTACTTGTTTAACTCACAACGACAACGGGTAAGTCATTGAGCCCTGTGTTTTTATTTATCCACGTTCTAAAATTGCTATGCTTTCGTTGTTTCTTGATTGCTCTGTACATTTTTTTTTGTTTCTATTCCACGTAAAGTTACTTTGTAATAACGAAACCATATATTTGAATGCGCAATTTAAATCCATTTGATTTAAATTGTTTCACATATTTCACTCTACACGGTTCAACCGGGCTGGAAACGGAATAAAAACAGGGTAGATCTCGAAGAATGTTTGGTCTCAGACGTGGCTTCGTGCGCTTTCCACCTGGTCACACACAGTAAATGAAATGTTAGTCGGACGGCCTCCGGGGGCGCCGTCGATGTGATCGGTCACAGGAAGATGCGGCCGTCTGGCCTCAAAGGGTGTCGCTCATACTTACCTGGCAGGGGAGACACCATGATCATGAAGGTGGTTCACCCAGGGCGAGGCTCAGCCATTGCACTCCGGTTGGGCTGACCCTTTGCGAATTCCCCAAATGTGGGAATCTAGACTGCAAAATTTCTGATAGTGGGGGACTGCGTTCGCGCTCTCCCCTGACTTTGTGTTTTAAAAATAGATTCGCTTGTCGTTTTACGTAAAATCCAAGAGACGTCTAACCACGGCCCAAGAATACATTAGTCATCAAAAAAGCGGCTATTCAACGACTACATAACTTTTAATAGACAGCGAATAAGTGTCTAGGCTAAAACAAGGCTTAATTTGGGCTGTCAGTGAAAATCTAATAGCCGTTTGACCATTCCAAACGAATAGACTAGCCATTAAATAGAACCACAATCAAACGGCTACATGTCTAAGAGCACAAAATAATGCTTAGATGATTCTTTTACTTCCAATATAAGAGGTTCTCGGGAATGGCAATCATCCAAACTAATAAATTATAAAGGCTTTTATAAGAAAATGACAACAGTTAAACAACCTAGACAGCGTTGGGCAATACAAAATGCTAATAAATACAAGACAAATTGAAATATTGTACATGCATGTACATTAAACAAGCCAACAAATCTGCCAATGGGCTACGACAATTTTTCTTGAATTAAGTGTTTATATCTAGATTTGTTTCTTACCCCTTTGGCAGATTTATTTGCTTGTTTTAAGCCCAAATTCTGAGTTTTTTCTCCCTAAAGGCTAGGTTTATTTTCTTAGGGCATTTTGCTCATCAAAAAATGCATCTTATTTTAAGACTTTCTAGATATTTGTATAGTTAAAACAGTTCGAAATAACAAGTAAGAAATGATTTTTTGCAATGTATTCATTCATTCGCTACCCTTCATACTACAGCTGTCGAAAAACCACAGCAACGTCGACAGACCTGGAAGCGTAGCTGTATTTGTTTAACTCACAAAGACAACGGGTAAAGTATTTTCTTGATTACCTAAATGACTTGCTGTAGGAAAATAAGTTTAGGTTTAAGGGGGGAAATACAGTTTAAAGGGATATTTCAATTTATGATGATAATTCTGTCATCATTTACTCATGCATACAGGCTTACAACAACACGAGGATTAGTTTTTTTCTGAGTAACACAAAAGAAGGTATTTTGAGGAATGATGGTAAACCCACAGCAGATAGTCACCATTGACTTCCATAGTAGGAATAAAAAAATATGATGGAATTTAATAGGTACCATCAACCGTGTGCTAACCATCACTTTGCAAAATATTTTCTTCATCATTTATCACGATACTTCCAAAATATTTTTTCCTACTAAGTCAATATTTCATTATTTGCTTTACAAGCTTAAAAATGATGGTGACAGGATTCCATGGTAATCACAAACAGGTAAACAAGTAAAATAATCACTATTTACTTTTAAAAGCATTTTGAAAATTGCTTGCTTATGCTGGGAGTAAAGGTATTTCATGCAAAAGGTATTTCCTCTTTAAAAGGTAATGTATGCTTCTTTTAAAGCTGACACATTTGCCACATTAAAATAACAGAAATGTGTACTGTTTAAACTTTTTGGAGCCGGTGTGTCTGTGTTCTTGGGGCACACATCTACATGTAAAAGCAGAATTGCTTATTATTCTTCTCTATTTCTTGTATAGGTCAATTATGAGTGAAGAACCGTTCACCAAATGAAGACCGCAGCCAGGTGACGGGATCCTGTGGTAATCACAAACAGGTAAACCAGTAAAATAATCATCATTTAATGTTAAAATAATTTTGAAAATTGAAGTTCTGTGTGTTCTTATTGTACTTTATTTATTTCTGCAGGTAAGCACCATACCGTAAGCTTCATTCCCTTTATAACAGGTAAGGTTCATACTGTTTTATTCTTTTGTACTGTTTTATTCGTACTGTTTTAAATCATTCAGTAAATGCAAAGTTAAACTGATGTGTTTTTAATCTAGATTTAAAAGTGTCTACTGTTGAAGCACATCTGATCTCTTCTGAAAGCTGATAATAACTGAATGCTGAGGCACCTTGTTTTGAGTGAACCCTTGTTTTTTCTAAATGACCTGATCCTATTGATCCGAGTAATCGGTTTCATATTCGATTAGCATATCTGTCATGTATTGTAGCCATGAAGTGGTTTTTAAACAAGAAACAGTACTTTTTAAATCCATTGACCATTGCAATAATCGGCCCTGCTGGTGATGAAAGCATGAACAAGTTTCTCTAAGTCCTGTCTTGAGACAAAACCTCTAATTCTGGCAATATTTCTGAGATGGTAGTAAAAGCAGAATTCCTTATTATTTTTCTCTATCTCAGGCTCTACGGCATATATGTCATGATTTTATTTGTCTATTTATATGTCTATTTACAAGGACTGCCTTGGCCAAATGTTATTGTTAATTAATATTGAAGCAGTTATTTAACATAGGTCCTTTGAGTAGTGATTTGTGTAATGATCCATATATCTATTTTTATGTATATTTTTAACTTAGGAATGTGATTTTAAAGCTCATATTTGTTATTGTATGACACCTCTCATGTTATGAAAGTAAAAAATAAATGTATTTTCTGATGTCTTGCATTTCTGTTTTTAAACTGTTAATCCTTATCAAGTGCTATACATTAGAAAGTGGATATAGAGTGAAATGCACACGGTGAATAATGAACGCAGACCTTCAGTGCCGGACCTCTGACCCGCTAACCTCCATCCCGACAGCCAGCGCCTTCTCCGGATGCCATTGCGGTATCGCTTCTCGGCTTTTTGGGTAAGATCGAGTGGACACCGGGGACTACACGTTTAAATGGATTTTTGACCTTCGGCTATGGAAGCGAGGCTTGTTCCGTCCACTCCGTGCATCGACTCTGGCGCTTTCCGGGGACAAATAAGGTGAGTTTAAAATCAGAGTTTGCTTCTTTAGTGCGTGGTTGCCAGTTTGTTTGCCAGTCCGTGGTCCATAATACGTTCCGCGTTCGTGGTCTCTCCATCGCTCAGTACTTTTCTGTGTTTCTATTTTACGTAAAGCTAACACCAAAACGATTGTGGAAGGCGCTATATAGATTGTTCTCAAAGAAAAAAAAACGAGAAACAAACCCATGTGAATATGGGTCAAATTATCTAGGCGGAGCACTTCGTTCAAAGAAAAACGCAACAGAATTGTTTGCGTTGAACAAAGACAATGGTGCCTGCAGACATCGAATGTGTATTGTGGATAAAAAATGGCCAGTGGGGTGGGACAATTTTTCTTGAATTAAGTGTTTATGGGAAAAGTTCACGAATTTTTTCTTACCCTGTAGTCAGATTTATTTGCTTGTTTTAAGCATAAAATAACAGGAGAAGAAATTGTGTAGGGGGAGCAGAGGGTTTTTTTTCGTTCAAAGAAAAGCAGCGTGGCACGAATGAATGTTTGGCTGAAATGCTATCGTAATTTCCCCCTTAATTTTCCTTACAAACATGAAACCAGAGAGAAGGGTCAGTTGGCATCGAATTGCACCTTGTATTCGGTGATTGATTGAGGAAAAATATGCGTATGTGTATATATATACTTGTTTTGTTGAACAGAGACAATGGCCGCGTGCTCCAGCGTCACCTATATGCCTATTTCACAAAATGGCGGCTTTGACCGGAAGTAGGGAAAACATCGTTCAGGTTGCACCACTACGATGGCCACTCAATATAGTATGGACTGACAGCTGCTTTGTTTTCTCCTACACATGAATTTACTTGTAAAAATAACAATAACAGATATTGTCGATTGGTGTTATATTATTTTTTTAGCATTTCGTATTATCAAAATATATCATATGTTAGACAGCTTATCAATTTTAAATAAAATAACGAGACATACATAACTATTCGTGTCTGCTCCCGTTTATTGTAATGAGTGTGCACATTTGGAGAAATACTTAGACATTTTACTTCTTATTTCTTTAGACTGAATAATTGTTTCTTATTAATTCCAAAGTATGCGACCCGATGATCTAATCGTGGTGTATGTGCTATTCCTCGTTTGTTTGCCTGCATCCATTGCTTTACGGCTTGCTTGTTGCGTTTAAATGCACATTTGATTTCTTTACCAGCATTGGATTTAGACCATTCAATGAGAAGAGTTAACCGCGTTTATTATGATTGATAAGCCCTCAACGGAGAATGAGGTCGGCATACATCAAAAGCCTTATTTTGTTTTTATCGTGTGCCTTCCAAAATGTATGCGACGAAACTTAAATCACGCAAAATATGAATGGTAACTAGACGTGCTTGTTGTGTGCAAGGAGTGCATTTATTTGTAAACTTTTGCTAAATCAAAATGGTTTATTTGTATTTGCTTTTTACCTGGGTTTTATCAGGTTCGCAGTCGGGACATTTTTAATCCATAGTGTATGCATAATTAATTTCAAAGAAATAAGAAGTAAAATGTGTAAGTATTCCTCAAAATGTGCTTTGGACTAAGTCCCCCGTCATCACAGCAAACGGGAGCAGACCCGAATAGGTATGGCTAGTTATTTTATTAAAAATTTCCAGCCGTCTGTAAATTTATGTTTGAAAGAAAAAAGTAAATTAATATCTTACTTACTGTTTTTGTCTTGTTTTCTAGTGAATATCTGACAATGCTTAAATGGAGATACATTTACTTGGTAAGCAAAGTGGCTTAAGATATTATGTATTGTAATAGAAAATTGTTATAAAAACGTTTTGTTTTTGCTGGGAATTCTTGTATATATTTCACAGCTATATAATTAATTATAATAACGCACTTTTTGTTGATAAACATGTTAAAAAATACATTAACACATAATAATGTGGCAACAAATCAAATGTGCATTTAAATGCAACAAGCAAAAATAAATAAATAAAGCAAATGCACGGAAAAGAAACGAGGAATAAAAGAAACACCGCGATTAAAAAAATCAGATCGCATACTTTGTAAAATAATTGAAATAAATTATAAAAATCAACAGGTTTATATTTAAAACAAATAAAAAATATCTGCCAGCGGGGTAAGAAAAATAAACTTAATTCTAGTTTCAACTTAATTCAATAATAAACTCAATTTAGGTTTATTTTTCTTACCCCACTGGCAGATATTTTTACTTGTTTTAAGCCTTAACCTATTACATTTTAGAATTTATTTCAGTAAACAAGACTTAAATTCTAAGCCACTTTGCTTATTAAGTAAATGTATCTCGATTTAAGAATTATTTTTTAACTCGAAAACATTAAGAAAATACTAAGTAAACGAACAAATTGGGATGTTCAAAACACTTAAATATTTTTTTTCACTCTACCCTTCATATTACAGCTGTCGAAAAACCACAGCAACGTTGACAGACCCGGAAGCCATGATACATTAGCAGTTTTTAAAATAAGTTAAATCTAGAATCCTTATTGGTTTTAGATACTTTAAAGCAATGAATGATCTTCTTTCTTTTGAATTGATTTGGTATTATGGAGGAGCTCTGTGTCTGGTTATTGAAGATGATTTGTTCTTTGCTCCTATGTTGGCTTATTTTTTTGTTATTTCCGTTACTATATATATTTTTTTCTTTGTTTTTTCTGATTTGAGGTTATGAAAATGTTTTAATTTGTAATAAAGGTTTTTTGAAAATTCTAAATTCTCTCTATCTCTCTCTCTCTCTCTCTCTCTCTCTCATGAGCGTGGATCAGATCCTGCATTAAAACATGAACTTCTGATTTGCTAGCTCAACGTTCTACCTCTGGGTTATACAATGAGAACGTATAGAGTTAAATGCCCGCTAGCCTCCACCCCAAAAGCCAGCGCCTTCGCCGGCTCCCCCTTTGGCTGCGTCTATTCCGGTATCGCTTCTCGGCCTTTTGGCTAAGATCAAGTGTAGTATCTGTTCTTATCAGTTTAATGTCTGATACGTCTCCTATCCGGGGACTATATGTTAAATGGATTTTTGACCTTCGGAAATGGAAGCGGAGCTTGCTCCTTCCACTCCATGCATCAACATGGTATTGCAGTGTTTCCATGAATGGTGCGCTCCCCATCTCGGGGATAAATAAGTCAAGTATAAAAAAAAGAATTTGCTTCTTTTGTGCGTGAATGACGGTGTTTTTTCTAATCCGTGTGTTTTAAAATTGCTGTGATTTCGTTGGCTTTATTGGTTTAACGAAAAGCTTGCGTGGAAATGAACACGCTGATAAAGAAATGTTTTTGTAATGTATTTAATTAATTTCTTTACAAGTTTGCGGAGGTGATACGAGGACGAATTAAACATCCTCGACACAGCTGAAGGCGCAACAAAAGCGAACGAGACCGATTGGAATGTTAAAAACACCTGAAAACTTTTTTCACTACCCTTCATACTACAGCTGTCGAAAAACCACAGCAACGTCGACAGACCTGGAAGCATAGCTGTACTTGTTTAACTCACAACGACAACGGGTAAGTCATTGAGCCCTGTGTTTTTATTTATCCACGTTCTAAAATTGCTATGCTTTCGTTGTTTCTTGATTGCTCTGTACATTTTTTTTTGTTTCTATTCCACGTAAAGTTACTTTGTAATAACGAAACCATATATTTGAATGCGCAATTTAAATCCATTTGATTTAAATTGTTTCACATATTTCACTCTACACGGTTCAACCGGGCTGGAAACGGAATAAAAACAGGGTAGATCTCGAAGAATGTTTGGTCTCAGACGTGGCTTCGTGCGCTTTCCACCTGGTCACACACAGTAAATTAAATGTTAGTCGGACGGCCTCCGGGGGCGCCGTCGATGTGATCGGTCACAGGAAGATGCGGCCGTCTGGCCTCAAAGGGTGTCGCTCATACTTACCTGGCAGGGGAGACACCATGATCATGAAGGTGGTTCACCCAGGGCGAGGCTCAGCCATTGCACTCCGGTTGGGCTGACCCTTTGCGAATTCCCCAAATGTGGGAATCTCGACTGCAAAATTTCTGATAGTGGGGGACTGCGTTCGTGCTCTCCCCTGACCTTTGTGTTAAAAATAGATTCGCTTGTCGTTTTACGTAAAATCCAAGAGACGTCTAACCACGGCCCAAGAATACATTAGTCATCAAAAAAGCGGCTATTCAACGACTACATAACTTTTAATAGACAGCGAATAAGTGTCTAGGCTAAAACAAGGCTTAATTTGGGCTGTCAGTGAAAATCTAATAGCCGTTTGACCATTCCAAACGAATAGACTAGCCATTAAATAGAACCACAATCAAACGGCTACATGTCTAAGAGCACAAAATAATGCTTAGATGATTCTTTTACTTCCAATATAAGAGGTTCTCGGGAATGGCAATCATCCAAACTAATAAATTATAAAGGCTTTTATAAGAAAATGACAACAGTTAAACAACCTAGACAGCGTTGGGCAATACAAAATGCTAATAAATACAAGACAAATTGAAATATTGTACATGCATGTACATTAAACAAGCCAACAAATCTGCCAATGGGCTACGACAATTTTTCTTGAATTAAGTGTTTATATCTAGATTTGTTTCTTACCCCTTTGGCAGATTTATTTGCTTGTTTTAAGCCCAAATTCTGAGTTTTTTCTCCCTAAAGGCTAGGTTTATTTTCTTAGGGCATTTTGCTCATCAAAAAATGCATCTTATTTTAAGACTTTCTAGATATTTGTATAGTTAAAACAGTTCGAAATAACAAGTAAGAAATGATTTTTTGCAATGTATTCATTCATTCGCTACCCTTCATACTACAGCTGTCGAAAAACCACAGCAACGTCGACAGACCTGGAAGCGTAGCTGTATTTGTTTAACTCACAAAGACAACGGGTAAAGTATTTTCTTGATTACCTAAATGACTTGCTGTAGGAAAATAAGTTTAGGTTTAAGGGGGGAAATACAGTTTAAAGGGATATTTCAATTTATGATGATAATTCTGTCATCATTTACTCATGCATACAGGCTTACAACAACACGAGGATTAGTTTTTTTCTGAGTAACACAAAAGAAGGTATTTTGAGGAATGATGGTAAACCCACAGCAGATAGTCACCATTGACTTCCATAGTAGGAATAAAAAAATATGATGGAATTTAATAGGTACCATCAACCGTGTGCTAACCATCACTTTGCAAAATATTTTCTTCATCATTTATCACGATACTTCCAAAATATTTTTTCCTACTAAGTCAATATTTCATTATTTGCTTTACAAGCTTAAAAATGATGGTGACAGGATTCCATGGTAATCACAAACAGGTAAACAAGTAAAATAATCACTATTTACTTTTAAAAGCATTTTGAAAATTGCTTGCTTATGCTGGGAGTAAAGGTATTTCATGCAAAAGGTATTTCCTCTTTAAAAGGTAATGTATGCTTCTTTTAAAGCTGACACATTTGCCACATTAAAATAACAGAAATGTGTACTGTTTAAACTTTTTGGAGCCGGTGTGTCTGTGTTCTTGGGGCACACATCTACATGTAAAAGCAGAATTGCTTATTATTCTTCTCTATTTCTTGTATAGGTCAATTATGAGTGAAGAACCGTTCACCAAATGAAGACCGCAGCCAGGTGACGGGATCCTGTGGTAATCACAAACAGGTAAACCAGTAAAATAATCATCATTTAATGTTAAAATAATTTTGAAAATTGAAGTTCTGTGTGTTCTTATTGTACTTTATTTATTTCTGCAGGTAAGCACCATACCGTAAGCTTCATTCCCTTTATAACAGGTAAGGTTCATACTGTTTTATTCTTTTGTACTGTTTTATTCGTACTGTTTTAAATCATTCAGTAAATGCAAAGTTAAACTGATGTGTTTTTAATCTAGATTTAAAAGTGTCTACTGTTGAAGCACATCTGATCTCTTCTGAAAGCTGATAATAACTGAATGCTGAGGCACCTTGTTTTGAGTGAACCCTTGTTTTTTCTAAATGACCTGATCCTATTGATCCGAGTAATCGGTTTCATATTCGATTAGCATATCTGTCATGTATTGTAGCCATGAAGTGGTTTTTAAACAAGAAACAGTACTTTTTAAATCCATTGACCATTGCAATAATCGGCCCTGCTGGTGATGAAAGCATGAACAAGTTTCTCTAAGTCCTGTCTTGAGACAAAACCTCTAATTCTGGCAATATTTCTGAGATGGTAGTAAAAGCAGAATTCCTTATTATTTTTCTCTATCTCAGGCTCTACGGCATATATGTCATGATTTTATTTGTCTATTTATATGTCTATTTACAAGGACTGCCTTGGCCAAATGTTATTGTTAATTAATATTGAAGCAGTTATTTAACATAGGTCCTTTGAGTAGTGATTTGTGTAATGATCCATATATCTATTTTTATGTATATTTTTAACTTAGGAATGTGATTTTAAAGCTCATATTTGTTATTGTATGACACCTCTCATGTTATGAAAGTAAAAAATAAATGTATTTTCTGATGTCTTGCATTTCTGTTTTTAAACTGTTAATCCTTATCAAGTGCTATACATTAGAAAGTGGATATAGAGTGAAATGCACACGGTGAATAATGAACGCAGACCTTCAGTGCCGGACCTCTGACCCGCTAACCTCCATCCCGACAGCCAGCGCCTTCTCCGGATGCCATTGCGGTATCGCTTCTCGGCTTTTTGGGTAAGATCGAGTGGACACCGGGGACTACACGTTTAAATGGATTTTTGAACTTCGGCTATGGAAGCGAGGCTTGTTCCGTCCACTCCGTGCATCGACTCTGGCGCTTTCCGGGGACAAATAAGGTGAGTTTAAAATCAGAGTTTGCTTCTTTAGTGCGTGGTTGCCAGTTTGTTTGCCAGTCCGTGGTCCATAATACGTTCCGCGTTCGTGGTCTCTCCATCGCTCAGTACTTTTCTGTGTTTCTATTTTACGTAAAGCTAACACCAAAACGATTGTGGAAGGCGCTATATAGATTGTTCTCAAAGAAAAAAAAACGAGAAACAAACCCATGTGAATATGGGTCAAATTATCTAGGCGGAGCACTTCGTTCAAAGAAAAACGCAACAGAATTGTTTGCGTTGAACAAAGACAATGGTGCCTGCAGACATCGAATGTGTATTGTGGATAAAAAATGGCCAGTGGGGTGGGACAATTTTTCTTGAATTAAGTGTTTATGGGAAAAGTTCACGAATTTTTTCTTACCCTGTAGTCAGATTTATTTGCTTGTTTTAAGCATAAAATAACAGGAGAAGAAATTGTGTAGGGGGAGCAGAGGGTTTTTTTTCGTTCAAAGAAAAGCAGCGTGGCACGAATGAATGTTTGGCTGAAATGCTATCGTAATTTCCCCCTTAATTTTCCTTACAAACATGAAACCAGAGAGAAGGGTCAGTTGGCATCGAATTGCACCTTGTATTCGGTGATTGATTGAGGAAAAATATGCGTATGTGTATATATATACTTGTTTTGTTGAACAGAGACAATGGCCGCGTGCTCCAGCGTCACCTATATGCCTATTTCACAAAATGGCGGCTTTGACCGGAAGTAGGGAAAACATCGTTCAGGTTGCACCACTACGATGGCCACTCAATATAGTATGGACTGACAGCTGCTTTGTTTTCTCCTACACATGAATTTACTTGTAAAAATAACAATAACAGATATTGTCGATTGGTGTTATATTATTTTTTTAGCATTTCGTATTATCAAAATATATCATATGTTAGACAGCTTATCAATTTTAAATAAAATAACGAGACATACATAACTATTCGTGTCTGCTCCCGTTTATTGTAATGAGTGTGCACATTTGGAGAAATACTTAGACATTTTACTTCTTATTTCTTTAGACTGAATAATTATTTCTTATTAATTCCAAAGTATGCGACCCGATGATCTAATCGTGGTGTATGTGCTATTCCTCGTTTGTTTGCCTGCATCCATTGCTTTACGGCTTGCTTGTTGCGTTTAAATGCACATTTGATTTCTTTACCAGCATTGGATTTAGACCATTCAATGAGAAGAGTTAACCGCGTTTATTATGATTGATAAGCCCTCAACGGAGAATGAGGTCGGCATACATTAAAAGCCTTATTTTGTTTTTATCGTGTGCCTTCCAAAATGTATGCGACGAATCTTAAATCACGCAAAATATGAATGGTAACTAGACGTGCTTGTTGTGTGCAAGGAGTGCATTTATTTGTAAACTTTTGCTAAATCAAAATGGTTTATTTGTATTTGCTTTTTACCTGGGTTTTATCAGGTTCGCAGTCGGGACATTTTTAATCCATAGTGTATGCATAATTAATTTCAAAGAAATAAGAAGTAAAATGTGTAAGTATTCCTCAAAATGTGCTTTGGACTAAGTCCCCCGTCATCACAGCAAACGGGAGCAGACCCGAATAGGTATGGCTAGTTATTTTATTAAAAATTTCCAGCCGTCTGTAAATTTATGTTTGAAAGAAAAAAGTAAATTAATATCTTACTTACTGTTTTTGTCTTGTTTTCTAGTGAATATCTGACAATGCTTAAATGGAGATACATTTACTTGGTAAGCAAAGTGGCTTAAGATATTATGTATTGTAATAGAAAATTGTTATAAAAACGTTTTGTTTTTGCTGGGAATTCTTGTATATATTTCACAGCTATATAATTAATTATAATAACGCACTTTTTGTTGATAAACATGTTAAAAAATACATTAACACATAATAATGTGGCAACAAATCAAATGTGCATTTAAATGCAACAAGCAAAAATAAATAAATAAAGCAAATGCACGGAAAAGAAACGAGGAATAAAAGAAACACCGCGATTAAAAAAATCAGATCGCATACTTTGTAAAATAATTGAAATAAATTATAAAAATCAACAGGTTTATATTTAAAACAAATAAAAAATATCTGCCAGCGGGGTAAGAAAAATAAACTTAATTCTAGTTTCAACTTAATTCAATAATAAACTCAATTTAGGTTTATTTTTCTTACCCCACTGGCAGATATTTTTACTTGTTTTAAGCCTTAACCTATTACATTTTAGAATTTATTTCAGTAAACAAGACTTAAATTCTAAGCCACTTTGCTTATTAAGTAAATGTATCTCGATTTAAGAATTATTTTTTAACTCGAAAACATTAAGAAAATACTAAGTAAACGAACAAATTGGGATGTTCAAAACACTTAAATATTTTTTTTCACTCTACCCTTCATATTACAGCTGTCGAAAAACCACAGCAACGTTGACAGACCCGGAAGCCATGATACATTAGCAGTTTTTAAAATAAGTTAAATCTAGAATCCTTATTGGTTTTAGATACTTTAAAGCAATGAATGATCTTCTTTCTTTTGAATTGATTTGGTATTATGGAGGAGCTCTGTGTCTGGTTATTGAAGATGATTTGTTCTTTGCTCCTATGTTGGCTTATTTTTTGTTATTTCCGTTACTATATATATTTTTTTCTTTGTTTTTTCTGATTTGAGGTTATGAAAATGTTTTAATTTGTAATAAAGGTTTTTTGAAAATTCTAAATTCTCTCTATCTCTCTCTCTCTCTCTCTCTCTCATGAGCGTGGATCAGATCCTGCATTAAAACATGAACTTCTGATTTGCTAGCTCAACGTTCTACCTCTGGGTTATACAATGAGAACGTATAGAGTTAAATGCCCGCTAGCCTCCACCCCAAAAGCCAGCGCCTTCGCCGGCTCCCCCTTTGGCTGCGTCTATTCCGGTATCGCTTCTCGGCCTTTTGGCTAAGATCAAGTGTAGTATCTGTTCTTATCAGTTTAATGTCTGATACGTCTCCTATCCGGGGACTATATGTTAAATGGATTTTTGACCTTCGGAAATGGAAGCGGAGCTTGCTCCTTCCACTCCATGCATCAACATGGTATTGCAGTGTTTCCATGAATGGTGCGCTCCCCATCTCGGGGATAAATAAGTCAAGTATAAAAAAAAGAATTTGCTTCTTTTGTGCGTGAATGACGGTGTTTTTTCTAATCCGTGTGTTTTAAAATTGCTGTGATTTCGTTGGCTTTATTGGTTTAACGAAAAGCTTGCGTGGAAATGAACACGCTGATAAAGAAATGTTTTTGTAATGTATTTAATTAATTTCTTTACAAGTTTGCGGAGGTGATACGAGGACGAATTAAACATCCTCGACACAGCTGAAGGCGCAACAAAAGCGAACGAGACCGATTGGAATGTTAAAAACACCTGAAAACTTTTTTCACTACCCTTCATACTACAGCTGTCGAAAAACCACAGCAACGTCGACAGACCTGGAAGCATAGCTGTACTTGTTTAACTCACAACGACAACGGGTAAGTCATTGAGCCCTGTGTTTTTATTTATCCACGTTCTAAAATTGCTATGCTTTCGTTGTTTCTTGATTGCTCTGTACATTTTTTTTTGTTTCTATTCCACGTAAAGTTACTTTGTAATAACGAAACCATATATTTGAATGCGCAATTTAAATCCATTTGATTTAAATTGTTTCACATATTTCACTCTACACGGTTCAACCGGGCTGGAAACGGAATAAAAACAGGGTAGATCTCGAAGAATGTTTGGTCTCAGACGTGGCTTCGTGCGCTTTCCACCTGGTCACACACAGTAAATGAAATGTTAGTCGGACGGCCTCCGGGGGCGCCGTCGATGTGATCGGTCACAGGAAGATGCGGCCGTCTGGCCTCAAAGGGTGTCGCTCATACTTACCTGGCAGGGGAGACACCATGATCATGAAGGTGGTTCACCCAGGGCGAGGCTCAGCCATTGCACTCCGGTTGGGCTGACCCTTTGCGAATTCCCCAAATGTGGGAATCTCGACTGCAAAATTTCTGATAGTGGGGGACTGCGTTCGCGCTCTCCCCTGACCTTTGTGTTAAAAATAGATTCGCTTGTCGTTTTACGTAAAATCCAAGAGACGTCTAACCACGGCCCAAGAATACATTAGTCATCAAAAAAGCGGCTATTCAACGACTACATAACTTTTAATAGACAGCGAATAAGTGTCTAGGCTAAAACAAGGCTTAATTTGGGCTGTCAGTGAAAATCTAATAGCCGTTTGACCATTCCAAACGAATAGACTAGCCATTAAATAGAACCACAATCAAACGGCTACATGTCTAAGAGCACAAAATAATGCTTAGATGATTCTTTTACTTCCAATATAAGAGGTTCTCGGGAATGGCAATCATCCAAACTAATAAATTATAAAGGCTTTTATAAGAAAATGACAACAGTTAAACAACCTAGACAGCGTTGGGCAATACAAAATGCTAATAAATACAAGACAAATTGAAATATTGTACATGCATGTACATTAAACAAGCCAACAAATCTGCCAATGGGCTACGACAATTTTTCTTGAATTAAGTGTTTATATCTAGATTTGTTTCTTACCCCTTTGGCAGATTTATTTGCTTGTTTTAAGCCCAAATTCTGAGTTTTTTCTCCCTAAAGGCTAGGTTTATTTTCTTAGGGCATTTTGCTCATCAAAAAATGCATCTTATTTTAAGACTTTCTAGATATTTGTATAGTTAAAACAGTTCGAAATAACAAGTAAGAAATGATTTTTTGCAATGTATTCATTCATTCGCTACCCTTCATACTACAGCTGTCGAAAAACCACAGCAACGTCGACAGACCTGGAAGCGTAGCTGTATTTGTTTAACTCACAAAGACAACGGGTAAAGTATTTTCTTGATTACCTAAATGACTTGCTGTAGGAAAATAAGTTTAGGTTTAAGGGGGGAAATACAGTTTAAAGGGATATTTCAATTTATGATGATAATTCTGTCATCATTTACTCATGCATACAGGCTTACAACAACACGAGGATTAGTTTTTTTCTGAGTAACACAAAAGAAGGTATTTTGAGGAATGATGGTAAACCCACAGCAGATAGTCACCATTGACTTCCATAGTAGGAATAAAAAAATATGATGGAATTTAATAGGTACCATCAACCGTGTGCTAACCATCACTTTGCAAAATATTTTCTTCATCATTTATCACGATACTTCCAAAATATTTTTTCCTACTAAGTCAATATTTCATTATTTGCTTTACAAGCTTAAAAATGATGGTGACAGGATTCCATGGTAATCACAAACAGGTAAACAAGTAAAATAATCACTATTTACTTTTAAAAGCATTTTGAAAATTGCTTGCTTATGCTGGGAGTAAAGGTATTTCATGCAAAAGGTATTTCCTCTTTAAAAGGTAATGTATGCTTCTTTTAAAGCTGACACATTTGCCACATTAAAATAACAGAAATGTGTACTGTTTAAACTTTTTGGAGCCGGTGTGTCTGTGTTCTTGGGGCACACATCTACATGTAAAAGCAGAATTGCTTATTATTCTTCTCTATTTCTTGTATAGGTCAATTATGAGTGAAGAACCGTTCACCAAATGAAGACCGCAGCCAGGTGACGGGATCCTGTGGTAATCACAAACAGGTAAACCAGTAAAATAATCATCATTTAATGTTAAAATAATTTTGAAAATTGAAGTTCTGTGTGTTCTTATTGTACTTTATTTATTTCTGCAGGTAAGCACCATACCGTAAGCTTCATTCCCTTTATAACAGGTAAGGTTCATACTGTTTTATTCTTTTGTACTGTTTTATTCGTACTGTTTTAAATCATTCAGTAAATGCAAAGTTAAACTGATGTGTTTTTAATCTAGATTTAAAAGTGTCTACTGTTGAAGCACATCTGATCTCTTCTGAAAGCTGATAATAACTGAATGCTGAGGCACCTTGTTTTGAGTGAACCCTTGTTTTTTCTAAATGACCTGATCCTATTGATCCGAGTAATCGGTTTCATATTCGATTAGCATATCTGTCATGTATTGTAGCCATGAAGTGGTTTTTAAACAAGAAACAGTACTTTTTAAATCCATTGACCATTGCAATAATCGGCCCTGCTGGTGATGAAAGCATGAACAAGTTTCTCTAAGTCCTGTCTTGAGACAAAACCTCTAATTCTGGCAATATTTCTGAGATGGTAGTAAAAGCAGAATTCCTTATTATTTTTCTCTATCTCAGGCTCTACGGCATATATGTCATGATTTTATTTGTCTATTTATATGTCTATTTACAAGGACTGCCTTGGCCAAATGTTATTGTTAATTAATATTGAAGCAGTTATTTAACATAGGTCCTTTGAGTAGTGATTTGTGTAATGATCCATATATCTATTTTTATGTATATTTTTAACTTAGGAATGTGATTTTAAAGCTCATATTTGTTATTGTATGACACCTCTCATGTTATGAAAGTAAAAAATAAATGTATTTTCTGATGTCTTGCATTTCTGTTTTTAAACTGTTAATCCTTATCAAGTGCTATACATTAGAAAGTGGATATAGAGTGAAATGCACACGGTGAATAATGAACGCAGACCTTCAGTGCCGGACCTCTGACCCGCTAACCTCCATCCCGACAGCCAGCGCCTTCTCCGGATGCCATTGCGGTATCGCTTCTCGGCTTTTTGGGTAAGATCGAGTGGACACCGGGGACTACACGTTTAAATGGATTTTTGACCTTCGGCTATGGAAGCGAGGCTTGTTCCGTCCACTCCGTGCATCGACTCTGGCGCTTTCCGGGGACAAATAAGGTGAGTTTAAAATCAGAGTTTGCTTCTTTAGTGCGTGGTTGCCAGTTTGTTTGCCAGTCCGTGGTCCATAATACGTTCCGCGTTCGTGGTCTCTCCATCGCTCAGTACTTTTCTGTGTTTCTATTTTACGTAAAGCTAACACCAAAACGATTGTGGAAGGCGCTATATAGATTGTTCTCAAAGAAAAAAAAACGAGAAACAAACCCATGTGAATATGGGTCAAATTATCTAGGCGGAGCACTTCGTTCAAAGAAAAACGCAACAGAATTGTTTGCGTTGAACAAAGACAATGGTGCCTGCAGACATCGAATGTGTATTGTGGATAAAAAATGGCCAGTGGGGTGGGACAATTTTTCTTGAATTAAGTGTTTATGGGAAAAGTTCACGAATTTTTTCTTACCCTGTAGTCAGATTTATTTGCTTGTTTTAAGCATAAAATAACAGGAGAAGAAATTGTGTAGGGGGAGCAGAGGGTTTTTTTTCGTTCAAAGAAAAGCAGCGTGGCACGAATGAATGTTTGGCTGAAATGCTATCGTAATTTCCCCCTTAATTTTCCTTACAAACATGAAACCAGAGAGAAGGGTCAGTTGGCATCGAATTGCACCTTGTATTCGGTGATTGATTGAGGAAAAATATGCGTATGTGTATATATATACTTGTTTTGTTGAACAGAGACAATGGCCGCGTGCTCCAGCGTCACCTATATGCCTATTTCACAAAATGGCGGCTTTGACCGGAAGTAGGGAAAACATCGTTCAGGTTGCACCACTACGATGGCCACTCAATATAGTATGGACTGACAGCTGCTTTGTTTTCTCCTACACATGAATTTACTTGTAAAAATAACAATAACAGATATTGTCGATTGGTGTTATATTATTTTTTTAGCATTTCGTATTATCAAAATATATCATATGTTAGACAGCTTATCAATTTTAAATAAAATAACGAGACATACATAACTATTCGTGTCTGCTCCCGTTTATTGTAATGAGTGTGCACATTTGGAGAAATACTTAGACATTTTACTTCTTATTTCTTTAGACTGAATAATTATTTCTTATTAATTCCAAAGTATGCGACCCGATGATCTAATCGTGGTGTATGTGCTATTGCTCGTTTGTTTGCCTGCATCCATTGCTTTACGGCTTGCTTGTTGCGTTTAAATGCACATTTGATTTCTTTACCAGCATTGGATTTAGACCATTCAATGAGAAGAGTTAACAGCGTTTATTATGATTGATAAGCCCTCAACGGAGAATGAGGTCGGCATACATTAAAAGCCTTATTTTGTTTTTATCGTGTGCCTTCCAAAATGTATGCGACGAAACTTAAATCACGCAAAATATGAATGGTAACTAGACGTGCTTGTTGTGTGCAAGGAGTGCATTTATTTGTAAACTTTTGCTAAATCAAAATGGTTTATTTGTATTTGCTTTTTACCTGGGTTTTATCAGGTTCGCAGTCGGGACATTTTTAATCCATAGTGTATGCATAATTAATTTCAAAGAAATAAGAAGTAAAATGTGTAAGTATTCCTCAAAATGTGCTTTGGACTAAGTCCCCCGTCATCACAGCAAACGGGAGCAGACCCGAATAGGTATGGCTAGTTATTTTATTAAAAATTTCCAGCCGTCTGTAAATTTATGTTTGAAAGAAAAAAGTAAATTAATATCTTACTTACTGTTTTTGTCTTGTTTTCTAGTGAATATCTGACAATGCTTAAATGGAGATACATTTACTTGGTAAGCAAAGTGGCTTAAGATATTATTTATTGTAATAGAAAATTGTTATAAAAACGTTTTGTTTTTGCTGGGAATTCTTGTATATATTTCACAGCTATATAATTAATTATAATAACGCACTTTTTGTTGATAAACATGTTAAAAAATACATTAACACATAATAATGTGGCAACAAATCAAATGTGCATTTAAATGCAACAAGCAAAAATAAATAAATAAAGCAAATGCACGGAAAAGAAACGAGGAATAAAAGAAACACCGCGATTAAAAAAATCAGATCGCATACTTTGTAAAATAATTGAAATAAATTATAAAAATCAACAGGTTTATATTTAAAACAAATAAAAAATATCTGCCAGCGGGGTAAGAAAAATAAACTTAATTCTAGTTTCAACTTAATTCAATAATAAACTCAATTTAGGTTTATTTTTCTTACCCCACTGGCAGATATTTTTACTTGTTTTAAGCCTTAACCTATTACATTTTAGAATTTATTTCAGTAAACAAGACTTAAATTCTAAGCCACTTTGCTTATTAAGTAAATGTATCTCGATTTAAGAATTATTTTTTAACTCGAAAACATTAAGAAAATACTAAGTAAACGAACAAATTGGGATGTTCAAAACACTTAAATATTTTTTTTCACTCTACCCTTCATATTACAGCTGTCGAAAAACCACAGCAACGTTGACAGACCCGGAAGCCATGATACATTAGCAGTTTTTAAAATAAGTTAAATCTAGAATCCTTATTGGTTTTAGATACTTTAAAGCAATGAATGATCTTCTTTCTTTTGAATTGATTTGGTATTATGGATGAGCTCTGTGTCTGGTTATTGAAGATGATTTGTTCTTTGCTCCTATGTTGGCTTATTTTTTGTTATTTCCGTTACTATATATATTTTTTTCTTTGTTTTTTCTGATTTGAGGTTATGAAAATGTTTTAATTTGTAATAAAGGTTTTTTGAAAATTCTAAATTCTCTCTATCTCTCTCTCTCTCTCTCTCTCTCATGAGCGTGGATCAGATCCTGCATTAAAACATGAACTTCTGATTTGCTAGCTCAACGTTCTACCTCTGGGTTATACAATGAGAACGTATAGAGTTAAATGCCCGCTAGCCTCCACCCCAAAAGCCAGCGCCTTCGCCGGCTCCCCCTTTGGCTGCGTCTATTCCGGTATCGCTTCTCGGCCTTTTGGCTAAGATCAAGTGTAGTATCTGTTCTTATCAGTTTAATGTCTGATACGTCTCCTATCCGGGGACTATATGTTAAATGGATTTTTGACCTTCGGAAATGGAAGCGGAGCTTGCTCCTTCCACTCCATGCATCAACATGGTATTGCAGTGTTTCCATGAATGGTGCGCTCCCCATCTCGGGGATAAATAAGTCAAGTATAAAAAAAAGAATTTGCTTCTTTTGTGCGTGAATGACGGTGTTTTTTCTAATCCGTGTGTTTTAAAATTGCTGTGATTTCGTTGGCTTTATTGGTTTAACGAAAAGCTTGCGTGGAAATGAACACGCTGATAAAGAAATGTTTTTGTAATGTATTTAATTAATTTCTTTACAAGTTTGCGGAGGTGATACGAGGACGAATTAAACATCCTCGACACAGCTGAAGGCGCAACAAAAGCGAACGAGACCGATTGGAATGTTAAAAACACCTGAAAACTTTTTTCACTACCCTTCATACTACAGCTGTCGAAAAACCACAGCAACGTCGACAGACCTGGAAGCATAGCTGTACTTGTTTAACTCACAACGACAACGGGTAAGTCATTGAGCCCTGTGTTTTTATTTATCCACGTTCTAAAATTGCTATGCTTTCGTTGTTTCTTGATTGCTCTGTACATTTTTTTTTGTTTCTATTCCACGTAAAGTTACTTTGTAATAACGAAACCATATATTTGAATGCGCAATTTAAATCCATTTGATTTAAATTGTTTCACATATTTCACTCTACACGGTTCAACCGGGCTGGAAACGGAATAAAAACAGGGTAGATCTCGAAGAATGTTTGGTCTCAGACGTGGCTTCGTGCGCTTTCCACCTGGTCACACACAGTAAATGAAATGTTAGTCGGACGGCCTCCGGGGGCGCCGTCGATGTGATCGGTCACAGGAAGATGCGGCCGTCTGGCCTCAAAGGGTGTCGCTCATACTTACCTGGCAGGGGAGACACCATGATCATGAAGGTGGTTCACCCAGGGCGAGGCTCAGCCATTGCACTCCGGTTGGGCTGACCCTTTGCGAATTCCCCAAATGTGGGAATCTCGACTGCAAAATTTCTGATAGTGGGGGACTGCGTTCGCGCTCTCCCCTGACCTTTGTGTTAAAAATAGATTCGCTTGTCGTTTTACGTAAAATCCAAGAGACGTCTAACCACGGCCCAAGAATACATTAGTCATCAAAAAAGCGGCTATTCAACGACTACATAACTTTTAATAGACAGCGAATAAGTGTCTAGGCTAAAACAAGGCTTAATTTGGGCTGTCAGTGAAAATCTAATAGCCGTTTGACCATTCCAAACGAATAGACTAGCCATTAAATAGAACCACAATCAAACGGCTACATGTCTAAGAGCACAAAATAATGCTTAGATGATTCTTTTACTTCCAATATAAGAGGTTCTCGGGAATGGCAATCATCCAAACTAATAAATTATAAAGGCTTTTATAAGAAAATGACAACAGTTAAACAACCTAGACAGCGTTGGGCAATACAAAATGCTAATAAATACAAGACAAATTGAAATATTGTACATGCATGTACATTAAACAAGCCAACAAATCTGCCAATGGGCTACGACAATTTTTCTTGAATTAAGTGTTTATATCTAGATTTGTTTCTTACCCCTTTGGCAGATTTATTTGCTTGTTTTAAGCCCAAATTCTGAGTTTTTTCTCCCTAAAGGCTAGGTTTATTTTCTTAGGGCATTTTGCTCATCAAAAAATGCATCTTATTTTAAGACTTTCTAGATATTTGTATAGTTAAAACAGTTCGAAATAACAAGTAAGAAATGATTTTTTGCAATGTATTCATTCATTCGCTACCCTTCATACTACAGCTCAGGGACGTGCACAGACATTTTGAGGGGCAGGGGCTCAAGTGAAATAAAGGGCACTTCTCATAATTATGTATATTTTTTTCTTTTTTTTAAACAAAAGTATATATATAAACGCAATTCTGACTTCCTTTTTTTTTTTAATTATTAAAAACGTTAATTAATTTTATCTTCCTCAAACTCACACAATTGTTTAATTTTCAAAATATGTCTACAAAATAATCAGTTCACACAGACACCATGGTCTCCTTAGTAGTCTAGGTTTATAGAGCAGCAAAGGAAGCCATTACACAATGTGCATGTTTTGAAAACATTAAATTACAAATTAATTACAAATTTGTTAAAATGCTAAAAACAAAGTTGTGACTGCTGAGTTAGCGCTACATGCCAATAAATGCTATATCATATGCTAGCGTTTAGCTGATAAGTTGTTAGTTGTTACTCAAAATGTATTTTTGTCTGATAAGGGCTCAAAATATAAGGTCTGTTTACTAATGTGAGCTTCTGGCATGAGCCTCAGAGCAGAGCAATCAGAGCAGAGCTCAACATTATTATTCATGACCCTTTCAAATAGGGCAGAAATAGACCATTTAATTAAAATGACAAATTCTAGGGTTGTAAATAGACATGTAAAAACGTTTCTGGATAATTTTTGCACTTAATAAAGCAACATACCTTCTATGTAATTGTCAAAGAACAATTTAACATACTATGACAACACATCCTATGGCACCTTTAATCTTAGGTTTCATATTTATGAGGGTTACACATGTCAGAAACAACAAATATAGATTAGGCCTATTTTATTTGTATTTTATATTTTACTTTTTTGTGATGTCGGTGAAAATTCAGACTGGGCAAGTAAAATACTGAACCATCAGATTTCTTCCCAATCTACTCCAGCACTCCACTATAACACATTATACTTATTTAACAGACATTACAAAAAACGCAAACAAAAAAGCTTACTACTGTAGTTAGCAATTATTTTATTGTTTGTGCCTTATTATTTTCTGAGCAGTCTGTTTAAACTTCACTACATTGTTACAAGTTTGCAACTCTTCAGCTTAATATGGGATTGCCATGGAAAACAATGTCCCTGAATCAATATGTGTAACAACGTGTCCCATATTTTGCGCATAAAACTGTTAATATAAGAATGCTTTCATCCTCAAACACTTACCGATAGCCTGCCTGCATAATCATGCACATGATCGCGTCTCGTTCAGGGCAGGCTGAGCTTTGGCGCTTGAAGCGCGAATGATGCAGCACGAGTGTGGACAAACCAATCATAAAGCGCAGTAAGTCATCGAGGCGGGACTTAGGAAAGGTAAAGCCAATTATATTAGCGATGTGCATTTTGGAGGCGGGACTCATCTGTTAACCGTTTGTGTGCCACAAATAGTGCTATTTTTCTATTTAAGAGTTTAAATTTCATTTAAATTATTCCTGAATGAATTCATGTTAAATTAAAATAAGCAACAAGTAAAAAACACAAGAAACAGACAGACATCAGTTGTTATATGAATAAAGATCTTTTTTTTTTTAAAGCACCCCAGAAAAAAAGGGCACTTTCTCTCCAGGAATAAAAAGGGCAGGTGCTCAAGCCCCCTTTGATGTCTATGTGTGCACGTGCCTGCTACAGCTGTCGAAAAACCACAGCAACGTCGACAGACCTGGAAGCGTAGCTGTATTTGTTTAACTCACAAAGACAACGGGTAAAGTATTTTCTTGATTACCTAAATGACTTGCTGTAGGAAAATAAGTTTAGGTTTAAGGGGGGAAATACAGTTTAAAGGGATATTTCAATTTATGATGATAATTCTGTCATCATTTACTCATGCATACAGGCTTACAACAACACGAGGATTAGTTTTTTTCTGAGTAACACAAAAGAAGGTATTTTGAGGAATGATGGTAAACCCACAGCAGATAGTCACCATTGACTTCCATAGTAGGAATAAAAAAATATGATGGAATTTAATAGGTACCATCAACCGTGTGCTAACCATCACTTTGCAAAATATTTTCTTCATCATTTATCACGATACTTCCAAAATATTTTTTCCTACTAAGTCAATATTTCATTATTTGCTTTACAAGCTTAAAAATGATGGTGACAGGATTCCATGGTAATCACAAACAGGTAAACAAGTAAAATAATCACTATTTACTTTTAAAAGCATTTTGAAAATTGCTTGCTTATGCTGGGAGTAAAGGTATTTCATGCAAAAGGTATTTCCTCTTTAAAAGGTAATGTATGCTTCTTTTAAAGCTGACACATTTGCCACATTAAAATAACAGAAATGTGTACTGTTTAAACTTTTTGGAGCCGGTGTGTCTGTGTTCTTGGGGCACACATCTACATGTAAAAGCAGAATTGCTTATTATTCTTCTCTATTTCTTGTATAGGTCAATTATGAGTGAAGAACCGTTCACCAAATGAAGACCGCAGCCAGGTGACGGGATCCTGTGGTAATCACAAACAGGTAAACCAGTAAAATAATCATCATTTAATGTTAAAATAATTTTGAAAATTGAAGTTCTGTGTGTTCTTATTGTACTTTATTTATTTCTGCAGGTAAGCACCATACCGTAAGCTTCATTCCCTTTATAACAGGTAAGGTTCATACTGTTTTATTCTTTTGTACTGTTTTATTCGTACTGTTTTAAATCATTCAGTAAATGCAAAGTTAAACTGATGTGTTTTTAATCTAGATTTAAAAGTGTCTACTGTTGAAGCACATCTGATCTCTTCTGAAAGCTGATAATAACTGAATGCTGAGGCACCTTGTTTTGAGTGAACCCTTGTTTTTTCTAAATGACCTGATCCTATTGATCCGAGTAATCGGTTTCATATTCGATTAGCATATCTGTCATGTATTGTAGCCATGAAGTGGTTTTTAAACAAGAAACAGTACTTTTTAAATCCATTGACCATTGCAATAATCGGCCCTGCTGGTGATGAAAGCATGAACAAGTTTCTCTAAGTCCTGTCTTGAGACAAAACCTCTAATTCTGGCAATATTTCTGAGATGGTAGTAAAAGCAGAATTCCTTATTATTTTTCTCTATCTCAGGCTCTACGGCATATATGTCATGATTTTATTTGTCTATTTATATGTCTATTTACAAGGACTGCCTTGGCCAAATGTTATTGTTAATTAATATTGAAGCAGTTATTTAACATAGGTCCTTTGAGTAGTGATTTGTGTAATGATCCATATATCTATTTTTATGTATATTTTTAACTTAGGAATGTGATTTTAAAGCTCATATTTGTTATTGTATGACACCTCTCATGTTATGAAAGTAAAAAATAAATGTATTTTCTGATGTCTTGCATTTCTGTTTTTAAACTGTTAATCCTTATCAAGTGCTATACATTAGAAAGTGGATATAGAGTGAAATGCACACGGTGAATAATGAACGCAGACCTTCAGTGCCGGACCTCTGACCCGCTAACCTCCATCCCGACAGCCAGCGCCTTCTCCGGATGCCATTGCGGTATCGCTTCTCGGCTTTTTGGGTAAGATCGAGTGGACACCGGGGACTACACGTTTAAATGGATTTTTGAACTTCGGCTATGGAAGCGAGGCTTGTTCCGTCCACTCCGTGCATCGACTCTGGCGCTTTCCGGGGACAAATAAGGTGAGTTTAAAATCAGAGTTTGCTTCTTTAGTGCGTGGTTGCCAGTTTGTTTGCCAGTCCGTGGTCCATAATACGTTCCGCGTTCGTGGTCTCTCCATCGCTCAGTACTTTTCTGTGTTTCTATTTTACGTAAAGCTAACACCAAAACGATTGTGGAAGGCGCTATATAGATTGTTCTCAAAGAAAAAAAAACGAGAAACAAACCCATGTGAATATGGGTCAAATTATCTAGGCGGAGCACTTCGTTCAAAGAAAAACGCAACAGAATTGTTTGCGTTGAACAAAGACAATGGTGCCTGCAGACATCGAATGTGTATTGTGGATAAAAAATGGCCAGTGGGGTGGGACAATTTTTCTTGAATTAAGTGTTTATGGGAAAAGTTCACGAATTTTTTCTTACCCTGTAGTCAGATTTATTTGCTTGTTTTAAGCATAAAATAACAGGAGAAGAAATTGTGTAGGGGGAGCAGAGGGTTTTTTTTCGTTCAAAGAAAAGCAGCGTGGCACGAATGAATGTTTGGCTGAAATGCTATCGTAATTTCCCCCTTAATTTTCCTTACAAACATGAAACCAGAGAGAAGGGTCAGTTGGCATCGAATTGCACCTTGTATTCGGTGATTGATTGAGGAAAAATATGCGTATGTGTATATATATACTTGTTTTGTTGAACAGAGACAATGGCCGCGTGCTCCAGCGTCACCTATATGCCTATTTCACAAAATGGCGGCTTTGACCGGAAGTAGGGAAAACATCGTTCAGGTTGCACCACTACGATGGCCACTCAATATAGTATGGACTGACAGCTGCTTTGTTTTCTCCTACACATGAATTTACTTGTAAAAATAACAATAACAGATATTGTCGATTGGTGTTATATTATTTTTTTAGCATTTCGTATTATCAAAATATATCATATGTTAGACAGCTTATCAATTTTAAATAAAATAACGAGACATACATAACTATTCGTGTCTGCTCCCGTTTATTGTAATGAGTGTGCACATTTGGAGAAATACTTAGACATTTTACTTCTTATTTCTTTAGACTGAATAATTATTTCTTATTAATTCCAAAGTATGCGACCCGATGATCTAATCGTGGTGTATGTGCTATTCCTCGTTTGTTTGCCTGCATCCATTGCTTTACGGCTTGCTTGTTGCGTTTAAATGCACATTTGATTTCTTTACCAGCATTGGATTTAGACCATTCAATGAGAAGAGTTAACCGCGTTTATTATGATTGATAAGCCCTCAACGGAGAATGAGGTCGGCATACATTAAAAGCCTTATTTTGTTTTTATCGTGTGCCTTCCAAAATGTATGCGACGAATCTTAAATCACGCAAAATATGAATGGTAACTAGACGTGCTTGTTGTGTGCAAGGAGTGCATTTATTTGTAAACTTTTGCTAAATCAAAATGGTTTATTTGTATTTGCTTTTTACCTGGGTTTTATCAGGTTCGCAGTCGGGACATTTTTAATCCATAGTGTATGCATAATTAATTTCAAAGAAATAAGAAGTAAAATGTGTAAGTATTCCTCAAAATGTGCTTTGGACTAAGTCCCCCGTCATCACAGCAAACGGGAGCAGACCCGAATAGGTATGGCTAGTTATTTTATTAAAAATTTCCAGCCGTCTGTAAATTTATGTTTGAAAGAAAAAAGTAAATTAATATCTTACTTACTGTTTTTGTCTTGTTTTCTAGTGAATATCTGACAATGCTTAAATGGAGATACATTTACTTGGTAAGCAAAGTGGCTTAAGATATTATGTATTGTAATAGAAAATTGTTATAAAAACGTTTTGTTTTTGCTGGGAATTCTTGTATATATTTCACAGCTATATAATTAATTATAATAACGCACTTTTTGTTGATAAACATGTTAAAAAATACATTAACACATAATAATGTGGCAACAAATCAAATGTGCATTTAAATGCAACAAGCAAAAATAAATAAATAAAGCAAATGCACGGAAAAGAAACGAGGAATAAAAGAAACACCGCGATTAAAAAAATCAGATCGCATACTTTGTAAAATAATTGAAATAAATTATAAAAATCAACAGGTTTATATTTAAAACAAATAAAAAATATCTGCCAGCGGGGTAAGAAAAATAAACTTAATTCTAGTTTCAACTTAATTCAATAATAAACTCAATTTAGGTTTATTTTTCTTACCCCACTGGCAGATATTTTTACTTGTTTTAAGCCTTAACCTATTACATTTTGGAATTTATTTCAGTAAACAAGACTTAAATTCTAAGCCACTTTGCTTATTAAGTAAATGTATCTCGATTTAAGAATTATTTTTTAACTCGAAAACATTAAGAAAATACTAAGTAAACGAACAAATTGGGATGTTCAAAACACTTAAATATTTTTTTTCACTCTACCCTTCATATTACAGCTGTCGAAAAACCACAGCAACGTTGACAGACCCGGAAGCCATGATACATTAGCAGTTTTTAAAATAAGTTAAATCTAGAATCCTTATTGGTTTTAGATACTTTAAAGCAATGAATGATCTTCTTTCTTTTGAATTGATTTGGTATTATGGAGGAGCTCTGTGTCTGGTTATTGAAGATGATTTGTTCTTTGCTCCTATGTTGGCTTATTTTTTGTTATTTCCGTTACTATATATATTTTTTTCTTTGTTTTTTCTGATTTGAGGTTATGAAAATGTTTTAATTTGTAATAAAGGTTTTTTGAAAATTCTAAATTCTCTCTATCTCTCTCTCTCTCTCTCTCTCTCATGAGCGTGGATCAGATCCTGCATTAAAACATGAACTTCTGATTTGCTAGCTCAACGTTCTACCTCTGGGTTATACAATGAGAACGTATAGAGTTAAATGCCCGCTAGCCTCCACCCCAAAAGCCAGCGCCTTCGCCGGCTCCCCCTTTGGCTGCGTCTATTCCGGTATCGCTTCTCGGCCTTTTGGCTAAGATCAAGTGTAGTATCTGTTCTTATCAGTTTAATGTCTGATACGTCTCCTATCCGGGGACTATATGTTAAATGGATTTTTGACCTTCGGAAATGGAAGCGGAGCTTGCTCCTTCCACTCCATGCATCAACATGGTATTGCAGTGTTTCCATGAATGGTGCGCTCCCCATCTCGGGGATAAATAAGTCAAGTATAAAAAAAAGAATTTGCTTCTTTTGTGCGTGAATGACGGTGTTTTTTCTAATCCGTGTGTTTTAAAATTGCTGTGATTTCGTTGGCTTTATTGGTTTAACGAAAAGCTTGCGTGGAAATGAACACGCTGATAAAGAAATGTTTTTGTAATGTATTTAATTAATTTCTTTACAAGTTTGCGGAGGTGATACGAGGACGAATTAAACATCCTCGACACAGCTGAAGGCGCAACAAAAGCGAACGAGACCGATTGGAATGTTAAAAACACCTGAAAACTTTTTTCACTACCCTTCATACTACAGCTGTCGAAAAACCACAGCAACGTCGACAGACCTGGAAGCATAGCTGTACTTGTTTAACTCACAACGACAACGGGTAAGTCATTGAGCCCTGTGTTTTTATTTATCCACGTTCTAAAATTGCTATGCTTTCGTTGTTTCTTGATTGCTCTGTACATTTTTTTTTGTTTCTATTCCACGTAAAGTTACTTTGTAATAACGAAACCATATATTTGAATGCGCAATTTAAATCCATTTGATTTAAATTGTTTCACATATTTCACTCTACACGGTTCAACCGGGCTGGAAACGGAATAAAAACAGGGTAGATCTCGAAGAATGTTTGGTCTCAGACGTGGCTTCGTGCGCTTTCCACCTGGTCACACACAGTAAATGAAATGTTAGTCGGACGGCCTCCGGGGGCGCCGTCGATGTGATCGGTCACAGGAAGATGCGGCCGTCTGGCCTCAAAGGGTGTCGCTCATACTTACCTGGCAGGGGAGACACCATGATCATGAAGGTGGTTCACCCAGGGCGAGGCTCAGCCATTGCACTCCGGTTGGGCTGACCCTTTGCGAATTCCCCAAATGTGGGAATCTCGACTGCAAAATTTCTGATAGTGGGGGACTGCGTTCGCGCTCTCCCCTGACCTTTGTGTTAAAAATAGATTCGCTTGTCGTTTTACGTAAAATCCAAGAGACGTCTAACCACGGCCCAAGAATACATTAGTCATCAAAAAAGCGGCTATTCAACGACTACATAACTTTTAATAGACAGCGAATAAGTGTCTAGGCTAAAACAAGGCTTAATTTGGGCTGTCAGTGAAAATCTAATAGCCGTTTGACCATTCCAAACGAATAGACTAGCCATTAAATAGAACCACAATCAAACGGCTACATGTCTAAGAGCACAAAATAATGCTTAGATGATTCTTTTACTTCCAATATAAGAGGTTCTCGGGAATGGCAATCATCCAAACTAATAAATTATAAAGGCTTTTATAAGAAAATGACAACAGTTAAACAACCTAGACAGCGTTGGGCAATACAAAATGCTAATAAATACAAGACAAATTGAAATATTGTACATGCATGTACATTAAACAAGCCAACAAATCTGCCAATGGGCTACGACAATTTTTCTTGAATTAAGTGTTTATATCTAGATTTGTTTCTTACCCCTTTGGCAGATTTATTTGCTTGTTTTAAGCCCAAATTCTGAGTTTTTTCTCCCTAAAGGCTAGGTTTATTTTCTTAGGGCATTTTGCTCATCAAAAAATGCATCTTATTTTAAGACTTTCTAGATATTTGTATAGTTAAAACAGTTCGAAATAACAAGTAAGAAATGATTTTTTGCAATGTATTCATTCATTCGCTACCCTTCATACTACAGCTGTCGAAAAACCACAGCAACGTCGACAGACCTGGAAGCGTAGCTGTATTTGTTTAACTCACAAAGACAACGGGTAAAGTATTTTCTTGATTACCTAAATGACTTGCTGTAGGAAAATAAGTTTAGGTTTAAGGGGGGAAATACAGTTTAAAGGGATATTTCAATTTATGATGATAATTCTGTCATCATTTACTCATGCATACAGGCTTACAACAACACGAGGATTAGTTTTTTTCTGAGTAACACAAAAGAAGGTATTTTGAGGAATGATGGTAAACCCACAGCAGATAGTCACCATTGACTTCCATAGTAGGAATAAAAAAATATGATGGAATTTAATAGGTACCATCAACCGTGTGCTAACCATCACTTTGCAAAATATTTTCTTCATCATTTATCACGATACTTCCAAAATATTTTTTCCTACTAAGTCAATATTTCATTATTTGCTTTACAAGCTTAAAAATGATGGTGACAGGATTCCATGGTAATCACAAACAGGTAAACAAGTAAAATAATCACTATTTACTTTTAAAAGCATTTTGAAAATTGCTTGCTTATGCTGGGAGTAAAGGTATTTCATGCAAAAGGTATTTCCTCTTTAAAAGGTAATGTATGCTTCTTTTAAAGCTGACACATTTGCCACATTAAAATAACAGAAATGTGTACTGTTTAAACTTTTTGGAGCCGGTGTGTCTGTGTTCTTGGGGCACACATCTACATGTAAAAGCAGAATTGCTTATTATTCTTCTCTATTTCTTGTATAGGTCAATTATGAGTGAAGAACCGTTCACCAAATGAAGACCGCAGCCAGGTGACGGGATCCTGTGGTAATCACAAACAGGTAAACCAGTAAAATAATCATCATTTAATGTTAAAATAATTTTGAAAATTGAAGTTCTGTGTGTTCTTATTGTACTTTATTTATTTCTGCAGGTAAGCACCATACCGTAAGCTTCATTCCCTTTATAACAGGTAAGGTTCATACTGTTTTATTCTTTTGTACTGTTTTATTCGTACTGTTTTAAATCATTCAGTAAATGCAAAGTTAAACTGATGTGTTTTTAATCTAGATTTAAAAGTGTCTACTGTTGAAGCACATCTGATCTCTTCTGAAAGCTGATAATAACTGAATGCTGAGGCACCTTGTTTTGAGTGAACCCTTGTTTTTTCTAAATGACCTGATCCTATTGATCCGAGTAATCGGTTTCATATTCGATTAGCATATCTGTCATGTATTGTAGCCATGAAGTGGTTTTTAAACAAGAAACAGTACTTTTTAAATCCATTGACCATTGCAATAATCGGCCCTGCTGGTGATGAAAGCATGAACAAGTTTCTCTAAGTCCTGTCTTGAGACAAAACCTCTAATTCTGGCAATATTTCTGAGATGGTAGTAAAAGCAGAATTCCTTATTATTTTTCTCTATCTCAGGCTCTACGGCATATATGTCATGATTTTATTTGTCTATTTATATGTCTATTTACAAGGACTGCCTTGGCCAAATGTTATTGTTAATTAATATTGAAGCAGTTATTTAACATAGGTCCTTTGAGTAGTGATTTGTGTAATGATCCATATATCTATTTTTATGTATATTTTTAACTTAGGAATGTGATTTTAAAGCTCATATTTGTTATTGTATGACACCTCTCATGTTATGAAAGTAAAAAATAAATGTATTTTCTGATGTCTTGCATTTCTGTTTTTAAACTGTTAATCCTTATCAAGTGCTATACATTAGAAAGTGGATATAGAGTGAAATGCACACGGTGAATAATGAACGCAGACCTTCAGTGCCGGACCTCTGACCCGCTAACCTCCATCCCGACAGCCAGCGCCTTCTCCGGATGCCATTGCGGTATCGCTTCTCGGCTTTTTGGGTAAGATCGAGTGGACACCGGGGACTACACGTTTAAATGGATTTTTGACCTTCGGCTATGGAAGCGAGGCTTGTTCCGTCCACTCCGTGCATCGACTCTGGCGCTTTCCGGGGACAAATAAGGTGAGTTTAAAATCAGAGTTTGCTTCTTTAGTGCGTGGTTGCCAGTTTGTTTGCCAGTCCGTGGTCCATAATACGTTCCGCGTTCGTGGTCTCTCCATCGCTCAGTACTTTTCTGTGTTTCTATTTTACGTAAAGCTAACACCAAAACGATTGTGGAAGGCGCTATATAGATTGTTCTCAAAGAAAAAAAAACGAGAAACAAACCCATGTGAATATGGGTCAAATTATCTAGGCGGAGCACTTCGTTCAAAGAAAAACGCAACAGAATTGTTTGCGTTGAACAAAGACAATGGTGCCTGCAGACATCGAATGTGTATTGTGGATAAAAAATGGCCAGTGGGGTGGGACAATTTTTCTTGAATTAAGTGTTTATGGGAAAAGTTCACGAATTTTTTCTTACCCTGTAGTCAGATTTATTTGCTTGTTTTAAGCATAAAATAACAGGAGAAGAAATTGTGTAGGGGGAGCAGAGGGTTTTTTTTCGTTCAAAGAAAAGCAGCGTGGCACGAATGAATGTTTGGCTGAAATGCTATCGTAATTTCCCCCTTAATTTTCCTTACAAACATGAAACCAGAGAGAAGGGTCAGTTGGCATCGAATTGCACCTTGTATTCGGTGATTGATTGAGGAAAAATATGCGTATGTGTATATATATACTTGTTTTGTTGAACAGAGACAATGGCCGCGTGCTCCAGCGTCACCTATATGCCTATTTCACAAAATGGCGGCTTTGACCGGAAGTAGGGAAAACATCGTTCAGGTTGCACCACTACGATGGCCACTCAATATAGTATGGACTGACAGCTGCTTTGTTTTCTCCTACACATGAATTTACTTGTAAAAATAACAATAACAGATATTGTCGATTGGTGTTATATTATTTTTTTAGCATTTCGTATTATCAAAATATATCATATGTTAGACAGCTTATCAATTTTAAATAAAATAACGAGACATACATAACTATTCGTGTCTGCTCCCGTTTATTGTAATGAGTGTGCACATTTGGAGAAATACTTAGACATTTTACTTCTTATTTCTTTAGACTGAATAATTATTTCTTATTAATTCCAAAGTATGCGACCCGATGATCTAATCGTGGTGTATGTGCTATTCCTCGTTTGTTTGCCTGCATCCATTGCTTTACGGCTTGCTTGTTGCGTTTAAATGCACATTTGATTTCTTTACCAGCATTGGATTTAGACCATTCAATGAGAAGAGTTAACCGCGTTTATTATGATTGATAAGCCCTCAACGGAGAATGAGGTCGGCATACATTAAAAGCCTTATTTTGTTTTTATCGTGTGCCTTCCAAAATGTATGCGACGAATCTTAAATCACGCAAAATATGAATGGTAACTAGACGTGCTTGTTGTGTGCAAGGAGTGCATTTATTTGTAAACTTTTGCTAAATCAAAATGGTTTATTTGTATTTGCTTTTTACCTGGGTTTTATCAGGTTCGCAGTCGGGACATTTTTAATCCATAGTGTATGCATAATTAATTTCAAAGAAATAAGAAGTAAAATGTGTAAGTATTCCTCAAAATGTGCTTTGGACTAAGTCCCCCGTCATCACAGCAAACGGGAGCAGACCCGAATAGGTATGGCTAGTTATTTTATTAAAAATTTCCAGCCGTCTGTAAATTTATGTTTGAAAGAAAAAAGTAAATTAATATATTACTTACTGTTTTTGTCTTGTTTTCTAGTGAATATCTGACAATGCTTAAATGGAGATACATTTACTTGGTAAGCAAAGTGGCTTAAGATATTATGTATTGTAATAGAAAATTGTTATAAAAACGTTTTGTTTTTGCTGGGAATTCTTGTATATATTTCACAGCTATATAATTAATTATAATAACGCACTTTTTGTTGATAAACATGTTAAAAAATACATTAACACATAATAATGTGGCAACAAATCAAATGTGCATTTAAATGCAACAAGCAAAAATAAATAAATAAAGCAAATGCACGGAAAAGAAACAAGGAATAAAAGAAACACCGCGATTAAAAAAATCAGATCGCATACTTTGTAAAATAATTGAAATAAATTATAAAAATCAACAGGTTTATATTTAAAACAAATAAAAAATATCTGCCAGCGGGGTAAGAAAAATAAACTTAATTCTAGTTTCAACTTAATTCAATAATAAACTCAATTTAGGTTTATTTTTCTTACCCCACTGGCAGATATTTTTACTTGTTTTAAGCCTTAACCTATTACATTTTAGAATTTATTTCAGTAAACAAGACTTAAATTCTAAGCCACTTTGCTTATTAAGTAAATGTATCTCGATTTAAGAATTATTTTTTAACTCGAAAACATTAAGAAAATACTAAGTAAACGAACAAATTGGGATGTTCAAAACACTTAAATATTTTTTTTCACTCTACCCTTCATATTACAGCTGTCGAAAAACCACAGCAACGTTGACAGACCCGGAAGCCATGATACATTAGCAGTTTTTAAAATAAGTTAAATCTAGAATACTTATTGGTTTTAGATACTTTAAAGCAATGAATGATCTTCTTTCTTTTGAATTGATTTGGTATTATGGATGAGCTCTGTGTCTGGTTATTGAAGATGATTTGTTCTTTGCTCCTATGTTGGCTTATTTTTTGTTATTTCCGTTACTATATATATTTTTTTCTTTGTTTTTTCTGATTTGAGGTTATGAAAATGTTTTAATTTGTAATAAAGGTTTTTTGAAAATTCTAAATTCTCTCTATCTCTCTCTCTCTCTCTCTCTCTCATGAGCGTGGATCAGATCCTGCATTAAAACATGAACTTCTGATTTGCTAGCTCAACGTTCTACCTCTGGGTTATACAATGAGAACGTATAGAGTTAAATGCCCGCTAGCCTCCACCCCAAAAGCCAGCGCCTTCGCCGGCTCCCCCTTTGGCTGCGTCTATTCCGGTATCGCTTCTCGGCCTTTTGGCTAAGATCAAGTGTAGTATCTGTTCTTATCAGTTTAATGTCTGATACGTCTCCTATCCGGGGACTATATGTTAAATGGATTTTTGACCTTCGGAAATGGAAGCGGAGCTTGCTCCTTCCACTCCATGCATCAACATGGTATTGCAGTGTTTCCATGAATGGTGCGCTCCCCATCTCGGGGATAAATAAGTCAAGTATAAAAAAAAGAATTTGCTTCTTTTGTGCGTGAATGACGGTGTTTTTTCTAATCCGTGTGTTTTAAAATTGCTGTGATTTCGTTGGCTTTATTGGTTTAACGAAAAGCTTGCGTGGAAATGAACACGCTGATAAAGAAATGTTTTTGTAATGTATTTAATTAATTTCTTTACAAGTTTGCGGAGGTGATACGAGGACGAATTAAACATCCTCGACACAGCTGAAGGCGCAACAAAAGCGAACGAGACCGATTGGAATGTTAAAAACACCTGAAAACTTTTTTCACTACCCTTCATACTACAGCTGTCGAAAAACCACAGCAACGTCGACAGACCTGGAAGCATAGCTGTACTTGTTTAACTCACAACGACAACGGGTAAGTCATTGAGCCCTGTGTTTTTATTTATCCACGTTCTAAAATTGCTATGCTTTCGTTGTTTCTTGATTGCTCTGTACATTTTTTTTTGTTTCTATTCCACGTAAAGTTACTTTGTAATAACGAAACCATATATTTGAATGCGCAATTTAAATCCATTTGATTTAAATTGTTTCACATATTTCACTCTACACGGTTCAACCGGGCTGGAAACGGAATAAAAACAGGGTAGATCTCGAAGAATGTTTGGTCTCAGACGTGGCTTCGTGCGCTTTCCACCTGGTCACACACAGTAAATGAAATGTTAGTCGGACGGCCTCCGGGGGCGCCGTCGATGTGATCGGTCACAGGAAGATGCGGCCGTCTGGCCTCAAAGGGTGTCGCTCATACTTACCTGGCAGGGGAGACACCATGATCATGAAGGTGGTTCACCCAGGGCGAGGCTCAGCCATTGCACTCCGGTTGGGCTGACCCTTTGCGAATTCCCCAAATGTGGGAATCTCGACTGCAAAATTTCTGATAGTGGGGGACTGCGTTCGCGCTCTCCCCTGACCTTTGTGTTAAAAATAGATTCGCTTGTCGTTTTACGTAAAATCCAAGAGACGTCTAACCACGGCCCAAGAATACATTAGTCATCAAAAAAGCGGCTATTCAACGACTACATAACTTTTAATAGACAGCGAATAAGTGTCTAGGCTAAAACAAGGCTTAATTTGGGCTGTCAGTGAAAATCTAATAGCCGTTTGACCATTCCAAACGAATAGACTAGCCATTAAATAGAACCACAATCAAACGGCTACATGTCTAAGAGCACAAAATAATGCTTAGATGATTCTTTTACTTCCAATATAAGAGGTTCTCGGGAATGGCAATCATCCAAACTAATAAATTATAAAGGCTTTTATAAGAAAATGACAACAGTTAAACAACCTAGACAGCGTTGGGCAATACAAAATGCTAATAAATACAAGACAAATTGAAATATTGTACATGCATGTACATTAAACAAGCCAACAAATCTGCCAATGGGCTACGACAATTTTTCTTGAATTAAGTGTTTATATCTAGATTTGTTTCTTACCCCTTTGGCAGATTTATTTGCTTGTTTTAAGCCCAAATTCTGAGTTTTTTCTCCCTAAAGGCTAGGTTTATTTTCTTAGGGCATTTTGCTCATCAAAAAATGCATCTTATTTTAAGACTTTCTAGATATTTGTATAGTTAAAACAGTTCGAAATAACAAGTAAGAAATGATTTTTTGCAATGTATTCATTCATTCGCTACCCTTCATACTACAGCTGTCGAAAAACCACAGCAACGTCGACAGACCTGGAAGCGTAGCTGTATTTGTTTAACTCACAAAGACAACGGGTAAAGTATTTTCTTGATTACCTAAATGACTTGCTGTAGGAAAATAAGTTTAGGTTTAAGGGGGGAAATACAGTTTAAAGGGATATTTCAATTTATGATGATAATTCTGTCATCATTTACTCATGCATACAGGCTTACAACAACACGAGGATTAGTTTTTTTCTGAGTAACACAAAAGAAGGTATTTTGAGGAATGATGGTAAACCCACAGCAGATAGTCACCATTGACTTCCATAGTAGGAATAAAAAAATATGATGGAATTTAATAGGTACCATCAACCGTGTGCTAACCATCACTTTGCAAAATATTTTCTTCATCATTTATCACGATACTTCCAAAATATTTTTTCCTACTAAGTCAATATTTCATTATTTGCTTTACAAGCTTAAAAATGATGGTGACAGGATTCCATGGTAATCACAAACAGGTAAACAAGTAAAATAATCACTATTTACTTTTAAAAGCATTTTGAAAATTGCTTGCTTATGCTGGGAGTAAAGGTATTTCATGCAAAAGGTATTTCCTCTTTAAAAGGTAATGTATGCTTCTTTTAAAGCTGACACATTTGCCACATTAAAATAACAGAAATGTGTACTGTTTAAACTTTTTGGAGCCGGTGTGTCTGTGTTCTTGGGGCACACATCTACATGTAAAAGCAGAATTGCTTATTATTCTTCTCTATTTCTTGTATAGGTCAATTATGAGTGAAGAACCGTTCACCAAATGAAGACCGCAGCCAGGTGACGGGATCCTGTGGTAATCACAAACAGGTAAACCAGTAAAATAATCATCATTTAATGTTAAAATAATTTTGAAAATTGAAGTTCTGTGTGTTCTTATTGTACTTTATTTATTTCTGCAGGTAAGCACCATACCGTAAGCTTCATTCCCTTTATAACAGGTAAGGTTCATACTGTTTTATTCTTTTGTACTGTTTTATTCGTACTGTTTTAAATCATTCAGTAAATGCAAAGTTAAACTGATGTGTTTTTAATCTAGATTTAAAAGTGTCTACTGTTGAAGCACATCTGATCTCTTCTGAAAGCTGATAATAACTGAATGCTGAGGCACCTTGTTTTGAGTGAACCCTTGTTTTTTCTAAATGACCTGATCCTATTGATCCGAGTAATCGGTTTCATATTCGATTAGCATATCTGTCATGTATTGTAGCCATGAAGTGGTTTTTAAACAAGAAACAGTACTTTTTAAATCCATTGACCATTGCAATAATCGGCCCTGCTGGTGATGAAAGCATGAACAAGTTTCTCTAAGTCCTGTCTTGAGACAAAACCTCTAATTCTGGCAATATTTCTGAGATGGTAGTAAAAGCAGAATTCCTTATTATTTTTCTCTATCTCAGGCTCTACGGCATATATGTCATGATTTTATTTGTCTATTTATATGTCTATTTACAAGGACTGCCTTGGCCAAATGTTATTGTTAATTAATATTGAAGCAGTTATTTAACATAGGTCCTTTGAGTAGTGATTTGTGTAATGATCCATATATCTATTTTTATGTATATTTTTAACTTAGGAATGTGATTTTAAAGCTCATATTTGTTATTGTATGACACCTCTCATGTTATGAAAGTAAAAAATAAATGTATTTTCTGATGTCTTGCATTTCTGTTTTTAAACTGTTAATCCTTATCAAGTGCTATACATTAGAAAGTGGATATAGAGTGAAATGCACACGGTGAATAATGAACGCAGACCTTCAGTGCCGGACCTCTGACCCGCTAACCTCCATCCCGACAGCCAGCGCCTTCTCCGGATGCCATTGCGGTATCGCTTCTCGGCTTTTTGGGTAAGATCGAGTGGACACCGGGGACTACACGTTTAAATGGATTTTTGACCTTCGGCTATGGAAGCGAGGCTTGTTCCGTCCACTCCGTGCATCGACTCTGGCGCTTTCCGGGGACAAATAAGGTGAGTTTAAAATCAGAGTTTGCTTCTTTAGTGCGTGGTTGCCAGTTTGTTTGCCAGTCCGTGGTCCATAATACGTTCCGCGTTCGTGGTCTCTCCATCGCTCAGTACTTTTCTGTGTTTCTATTTTACGTAAAGCTAACACCAAAACGATTGTGGAAGGCGCTATATAGATTGTTCTCAAAGAAAAAAAAACGAGAAACAAACCCATGTGAATATGGGTCAAATTATCTAGGCGGAGCACTTCGTTCAAAGAAAAACGCAACAGAATTGTTTGCGTTGAACAAAGACAATGGTGCCTGCAGACATCGAATGTGTATTGTGGATAAAAAATGGCCAGTGGGGTGGGACAATTTTTCTTGAATTAAGTGTTTATGGGAAAAGTTCACGAATTTTTTCTTACCCTGTAGTCAGATTTATTTGCTTGTTTTAAGCATAAAATAACAGGAGAAGAAATTGTGTAGGGGGAGCAGAGGGTTTTTTTTCATTCAAAGAAAAGCAGCGTGGCACGAATGAATGTTTGGCTGAAATGCTATCGTAATTTCCCCCTTAATTTTCCTTACAAACATGAAACCAGAGAGAAGGGTCAGTTGGCATCGAATTGCACCTTGTATTCGGTGATTGATTGAGGAAAAATATGCGTATGTGTATATATATACTTGTTTTGTTGAACAGAGACAATGGCCGCGTGCTCCAGCGTCACCTATATGCCTATTTCACAAAATGGCGGCTTTGACCGGAAGTAGGGAAAACATCGTTCAGGTTGCACCACTACGATGGCCACTCAATATAGTATGGACTGACAGCTGCTTTGTTTTCTCCTACACATGAATTTACTTGTAAAAATAACAATAACAGATATTGTCGATTGGTGTTATATTATTTTTTTAGCATTTCGTATTATCAAAATATATCATATGTTAGACAGCTTATCAATTTTAAATAAAATAACGAGACATACATAACTATTCGTGTCTGCTCCCGTTTATTGTAATGAGTGTGCACATTTGGAGAAATACTTAGACATTTTACTTCTTATTTCTTTAGACTGAATAATTATTTCTTATTAATTCCAAAGTATGCGACCCGATGATCTAATCGTGGTGTATGTGCTATTCCTCGTTTGTTTGCCTGCATCCATTGCTTTACGGCTTGCTTGTTGCGTTTAAATGCACATTTGATTTCTTTACCAGCATTGGATTTAGACCATTCAATGAGAAGAGTTAACCGCGTTTATTATGATTGATAAGCCCTCAACGGAGAATGAGGTCGGCATACATTAAAAGCCTTATTTTGTTTTTATCGTGTGCCTTCCAAAATGTATGCGACGAATCTTAAATCACGCAAAATATGAATGGTAACTAGACGTGCTTGTTGTGTGCAAGGAGTGCATTTATTTGTAAACTTTTGCTAAATCAAAATGGTTTATTTGTATTTGCTTTTTACCTGGGTTTTATCAGGTTCGCAGTCGGGACATTTTTAATCCATAGTGTATGCATAATTAATTTCAAAGAAATAAGAAGTAAAATGTGTAAGTATTCCTCAAAATGTGCTTTGGACTAAGTCCCCCGTCATCACAGCAAACGGGAGCAGACCCGAATAGGTATGGCTAGTTATTTTATTAAAAATTTCCAGCCGTCTGTAAATTTATGTTTGAAAGAAAAAAGTAAATTAATATCTTACTTACTGTTTTTGTCTTGTTTTCTAGTGAATATCTGACAATGCTTAAATGGAGATACATTTACTTGGTAAGCAAAGTGGCTTAAGATATTATGTATTGTAATAGAAAATTGTTATAAAAACGTTTTGTTTTTGCTGGGAATTCTTGTATATATTTCACAGCTATATAATTAATTATAATAACGCACTTTTTGTTGATAAACATGTTAAAAAATACATTAACACATAATAATGTGGCAACAAATCAAATGTGCATTTAAATGCAACAAGCAAAAATAAATAAATAAAGCAAATGCACGGAAAAGAAACGAGGAATAAAAGAAACACCGCGATTAAAAAAATCAGATCGCATACTTTGTAAAATAATTGAAATAAATTATAAAAATCAACAGGTTTATATTTAAAACAAATAAAAAATATCTGCCAGCGGGGTAAGAAAAATAAACTTAATTCTAGTTTCAACTTAATTCAATAATAAACTCAATTTAGGTTTATTTTTCTTACCCCACTGGCAGATATTTTTACTTGTTTTAAGCCTTAACCTATTACATTTTAGAATTTATTTCAGTAAACAAGACTTAAATTCTAAGCCACTTTGCTTATTAAGTAAATGTATCTCGATTTAAGAATTATTTTTTAACTCGAAAACATTAAGAAAATACTAAGTAAACGAACAAATTGGGATGTTCAAAACACTTAAATATTTTTTTTCACTCTACCCTTCATATTACAGCTGTCGAAAAACCACAGCAACGTTGACAGACCCGGAAGCCATGATACATTAGCAGTTTTTAAAATAAGTTAAATCTAGAATCCTTATTGGTTTTAGATACTTTAAAGCAATGAATGATCTTCTTTCTTTTGAATTGATTTGGTATTATGGAGGAGCTCTGTGTCTGGTTATTGAAGATGATTTGTTCTTTGCTCCTATGTTGGCTTATTTTTTTGTTATTTCCGTTACTATATATATTTTTTTCTTTGTTTTTTCTGATTTGAGGTTATGAAAATGTTTTAATTTGTAATAAAGGTTTTTTGAAAATTCTAAATTCTCTCTATCTCTCTCTCTCTCTCTCTCTCTCATGAGCGTGGATCAGATCCTGCATTAAAACATGAACTTCTGATTTGCTAGCTCAACGTTCTACCTCTGGGTTATACAATGAGAACGTATAGAGTTAAATGCCCGCTAGCCTCCACCCCAAAAGCCAGCGCCTTCGCCGGCTCCCCCTTTGGCTGCGTCTATTCCGGTATCGCTTCTCGGCCTTTTGGCTAAGATCAAGTGTAGTATCTGTTCTTATCAGTTTAATGTCTGATACGTCTCCTATCCGGGGACTATATGTTAAATGGATTTTTGACCTTCGGAAATGGAAGCGGAGCTTGCTCCTTCCACTCCATGCATCAACATGGTATTGCAGTGTTTCCATGAATGGTGCGCTCCCCATCTCGGGGATAAATAAGTCAAGTATAAAAAAAAGAATTTGCTTCTTTTGTGCGTGAATGACGGTGTTTTTTCTAATCCGTGTGTTTTAAAATTGCTGTGATTTCGTTGGCTTTATTGGTTTAACGAAAAGCTTGCGTGGAAATGAACACGCTGATAAAGAAATGTTTTTGTAATGTATTTAATTAATTTCTTTACAAGTTTGCGGAGGTGATACGAGGACGAATTAAACATCCTCGACACAGCTGAAGGCGCAACAAAAGCGAACGAGACCGATTGGAATGTTAAAAACACCTGAAAACTTTTTTCACTACCCTTCATACTACAGCTGTCGAAAAACCACAGCAACGTCGACAGACCTGGAAGCATAGCTGTACTTGTTTAACTCACAACGACAACGGGTAAGTCATTGAGCCCTGTGTTTTTATTTATCCACGTTCTAAAATTGCTATGCTTTCGTTGTTTCTTGATTGCTCTGTAAATTTTTTTTTGTTTCTATTCCACGTAAAGTTACTTTGTAATAACGAAACCATATATTTGAATGCGCAATTTAAATCCATTTGATTTAAATTGTTTCACATATTTCACTCTACACGGTTCAACCGGGCTGGAAACGGAATAAAAACAGGGTAGATCTCGAAGAATGTTTGGTCTCAGACGTGGCTTCGTGCGCTTTCCACCTGGTCACACACAGTAAATGAAATGTTAGTCGGACGGCCTCCGGGGGCGCCGTCGATGTGATCGGTCACAGGAAGATGCGGCCGTCTGGCCTCAAAGGGTGTCGCTCATACTTACCTGGCAGGGGAGACACCATGATCATGAAGGTGGTTCACCCAGGGCGAGGCTCAGCCATTGCACTCCGGTTGGGCTGACCCTTTGCGAATTCCCCAAATGTGGGAATCTCGACTGCAAAATTTCTGATAGTGGGGGACTGCGTTCGCGCTCTCCCCTGACCTTTGTGTTAAAAATAGATTCGCTTGTCGTTTTACGTAAAATCCAAGAGACGTCTAACCACGGCCCAAGAATACATTAGTCATCAAAAAAGCGGCTATTCAACGACTACATAACTTTTAATAGACAGCGAATAAGTGTCTAGGCTAAAACAAGGCTTAATTTGGGCTGTCAGTGAAAATCTAATAGCCGTTTGACCATTCCAAACGAATAGACTAGCCATTAAATAGAACCACAATCAAACGGCTACATGTCTAAGAGCACAAAATAATGCTTAGATGATTCTTTTACTTCCAATATAAGAGGTTCTCGGGAATGGCAATCATCCAAACTAATAAATTATAAAGGCTTTTATAAGAAAATGACAACAGTTAAACAACCTAGACAGCGTTGGGCAATACAAAATGCTAATAAATACAAGACAAATTGAAATATTGTACATGCATGTACATTAAACAAGCCAACAAATCTGCCAATGGGCTACGACAATTTTTCTTGAATTAAGTGTTTATATCTAGATTTGTTTCTTACCCCTTTGGCAGATTTATTTGCTTGTTTTAAGCCCAAATTCTGAGTTTTTTCTCCCTAAAGGCTAGGTTTATTTTCTTAGGGCATTTTGCTCATCAAAAAATGCATCTTATTTTAAGACTTTCTAGATATTTGTATAGTTAAAACAGTTCGAAATAACAAGTAAGAAATGATTTTTTGCAATGTATTCATTCATTCGCTACCCTTCATACTACAGCTGTCGAAAAACCACAGCAACGTCGACAGACCTGGAAGCGTAGCTGTATTTGTTTAACTCACAAAGACAACGGGTAAAGTATTTTCTTGATTACCTAAATGACTTGCTGTAGGAAAATAAGTTTAGGTTTAAGGGGGGAAATACAGTTTAAAGGGATATTTCAATTTATGATGATAATTCTGTCATCATTTACTCATGCATACAGGCTTACAACAACACGAGGATTAGTTTTTTTCTGAGTAACACAAAAGAAGGTATTTTGAGGAATGATGGTAAACCCACAGCAGATAGTCACCATTGACTTCCATAGTAGGAATAAAAAAATATGATGGAATTTAATAGGTACCATCAACCGTGTGCTAACCATCACTTTGCAAAATATTTTCTTCATCATTTATCACGATACTTCCAAAATATTTTTTCCTACTAAGTCAATATTTCATTATTTGCTTTACAAGCTTAAAAATGATGGTGACAGGATTCCATGGTAATCACAAACAGGTAAACAAGTAAAATAATCACTATTTACTTTTAAAAGCATTTTGAAAATTGCTTGCTTATGCTGGGAGTAAAGGTATTTCATGCAAAAGGTATTTCCTCTTTAAAAGGTAATGTATGCTTCTTTTAAAGCTGACACATTTGCCACATTAAAATAACAGAAATGTGTACTGTTTAAACTTTTTGGAGCCGGTGTGTCTGTGTTCTTGGGGCACACATCTACATGTAAAAGCAGAATTGCTTATTATTCTTCTCTATTTCTTGTATAGGTCAATTATGAGTGAAGAACCGTTCACCAAATGAAGACCGCAGCCAGGTGACGGGATCCTGTGGTAATCACAAACAGGTAAACCAGTAAAATAATCATCATTTAATGTTAAAATAATTTTGAAAATTGAAGTTCTGTGTGTTCTTATTGTACTTTATTTATTTCTGCAGGTAAGCACCATACCGTAAGCTTCATTCCCTTTATAACAGGTAAGGTTCATACTGTTTTATTCTTTTGTACTGTTTTATTCGTACTGTTTTAAATCATTCAGTAAATGCAAAGTTAAACTGATGTGTTTTTAATCTAGATTTAAAAGTGTCTACTGTTGAAGCACATCTGATCTCTTCTGAAAGCTGATAATAACTGAATGCTGAGGCACCTTGTTTTGAGTGAACCCTTGTTTTTTCTAAATGACCTGATCCTATTGATCCGAGTAATCGGTTTCATATTCGATTAGCATATCTGTCATGTATTGTAGCCATGAAGTGGTTTTTAACCTCTTCAACCCTGAGGACCCTGTCCCGGGTCCAGAATTTCGTATTTTGACTTAATATAAAAGATTCTTTTAATCTTTAATGCTCCGTCATGGACCCCAGTAACACATATGAGATACTGTTTGAAAGCTTAGAGTCTCTACTTTCTGCAGATATGCATCACTTTGACATATCTTTTACTGTAAGAAAGTTATTTACACTTAATTTACACTATCACCCCCCCAATATTTTTTGATATCATATAATATTCACATATTTCATATTTTTCAAAAATGACAAACATGGGCAAGTCTTATATCAAATGAAAGCTCTCACTCTCAGGAATAAGGCTACAGCATTATTTTTGTTCTAATATCAACACATATCCAACAATCATCGAATGAATAATAAGGTAAAAAATGGTCTTTTGTAAACATATGGGAAACTTGAGTGTGAACTGCCTCAGATAGCACATATAGCTACAAATGATACACCATCTTTTCTTTTAGGTCCTACTCTAAAAAATGAGTCCATTCACAGCATTTTTTTTGGTTGTTTGCATAATTAATCCCTAGCTTTTTATTATATGTGCAAAACAAAAAATTAATATTTTTATGAAAAATGTATTTCCGCACCCTTCATTAAAATAAGAATATCTTTTGAATGCGACATGATAAAGAGTTCATTCTTTTTTTGGGTGTTTACTGTCTGCTGCTGCTAACAACCAGAACTGTCTGCAGTCTGCTAGAGCACACAGAACCAGAGTTATACACTATCAAAGACAATGTTTACAACATAAAAAATAAAATTTGGTGTTTCATCATATGAAAAACAACATAAATAACAATATTTGTCACAAACAGCAGCTTTTTATGTAACTTCAAAGGGTTTTCTTTAAAATGATATAAAGAAATTGCATTTATTCCACTGTATGTGGTTATGGTAGCACTTCAAATGTTTTTTGGCAGAAATTGTACACCATAAGCGTATTATTCCTCCCATCAGTTGGAGTAAAATAACTTTTGCATAGATTATGATAGAGAAAAAATTCCTTTTCCTCTGTAAGATGACAATAGCTGGAATCAAACAAAACTGTCTGCAGGGACCTGAGATACCCAGGGCCAGAGTTATATACTTTCAAATAAAAACTTTAGAAAAAAACATCAAAAAGCGCCTATTTATTTTTGTGTTTATTAGAGGCCTGACATCACATACAACCATGTTTAGCACTTTCAACAGTGTTTTATGTAATTTCAAAGGGTTTCCTGTAAAATGATACCAAACTTTTGTATGTAAACCTCTGCATGTGGGTATGGGAAGCTTTTGAAATTGGGTAGGCCAAATCCAGGCGAAAATCCCCAAAATAGCTTCAGGGTGGAAGAAGTTAAACAAGAAACAGTACTTTTTAAATCCATTGACCATTGCAATAATCGGCCCTGCTGGTGATGAAAGCATGAACAAGTTTCTCTAAGTCCTGTCTTGAGACAAAACCTCTAATTCTGGCAATATTTCTGAGATGGTAGTAAAAGCAGAATTCCTTATTATTTTTCTCTATCTCAGGCTCTACGGCATATATGTCATGATTTTATTTGTCTATTTATATGTCTATTTACAAGGACTGCCTTGGCCAAATGTTATTGTTAATTAATATTGAAGCAGTTATTTAACATAGGTCCTTTGAGTAGTGATTTGTGTAATGATCCATATATCTATTTTTATGTATATTTTTAACTTAGGAATGTGATTTTAAAGCTCATATTTGTTATTGTATGACACCTCTCATGTTATGAAAGTAAAAAATAAATGTATTTTCTGATGTCTTGCATTTCTGTTTTTAAACTGTTAATCCTTATCAAGTGCTATACATTAGAAAGTGGATATAGAGTGAAATGCACACGGTGAATAATGAACGCAGACCTTCAGTGCCGGACCTCTGACCCGCTAACCTCCATCCCGACAGCCAGCGCCTTCTCCGGATGCCATTGCGGTATCGCTTCTCGGCTTTTTGGGTAAGATCGAGTGGACACCGGGGACTACACGTTTAAATGGATTTTTGACCTTCGGCTATGGAAGCGAGGCTTGTTCCGTCCACTCCGTGCATCGACTCTGGCGCTTTCCGGGGACAAATAAGGTGAGTTTAAAATCAGAGTTTGCTTCTTTAGTGCGTGGTTGCCAGTTTGTTTGCCAGTCCGTGGTCCATAATACGTTCCGCGTTCGTGGTCTCTCCATCGCTCAGTACTTTTCTGTGTTTCTATTTTACGTAAAGCTAACACCAAAACGATTGTGGAAGGCGCTATATAGATTGTTCTCAAAGAAAAAAAAACGAGAAACAAACCCATGTGAATATGGGTCAAATTATCTAGGCGGAGCACTTCGTTCAAAGAAAAACGCAACAGAATTGTTTGCGTTGAACAAAGACAATGGTGCCTGCAGACATCGAATGTGTATTGTGGATAAAAAATGGCCAGTGGGGTGGGACAATTTTTCTTGAATTAAGTGTTTATGGGAAAAGTTCACGAATTTTTTCTTACCCTGTAGTCAGATTTATTTGCTTGTTTTAAGCATAAAATAACAGGAGAAGAAATTGTGTAGGGGGAGCAGAGGGTTTTTTTTCGTTCAAAGAAAAGCAGCGTGGCACGAATGAATGTTTGGCTGAAATGCTATCGTAATTTCCCCCTTAATTTTCCTTACAAACATGAAACCAGAGAGAAGGGTCAGTTGGCATCGAATTGCACCTTGTATTCGGTGATTGATTGAGGAAAAATATGCGTATGTGTATATATATACTTGTTTTGTTGAACAGAGACAATGGCCGCGTGCTCCAGCGTCACCTATATGCCTATTTCACAAAATGGCGGCTTTGACCGGAAGTAGGGAAAACATCGTTCAGGTTGCACCACTACGATGGCCACTCAATATAGTATGGACTGACAGCTGCTTTGTTTTCTCCTACACATGAATTTACTTGTAAAAATAACAATAACAGATATTGTCGATTGGTGTTATATTATTTTTTTAGCATTTCGTATTATCAAAATATATCATATGTTAGACAGCTTATCAATTTTAAATAAAATAACGAGACATACATAACTATTCGTGTCTGCTCCCGTTTATTGTAATGAGTGTGCACATTTGGAGAAATACTTAGACATTTTACTTCTTATTTCTTTAGACTGAATAATTATTTCTTATTAATTCCAAAGTATGCGACCCGATGATCTAATCGTGGTGTATGTGCTATTCCTCGTTTGTTTGCCTGCATCCATTGCTTTACGGCTTGCTTGTTGCGTTTAAATGCACATTTGATTTCTTTACCAGCATTGGATTTAGACCATTCAATGAGAAGAGTTAACAGCGTTTATTATGATTGATAAGCCCTCAACGGAGAATGAGGTCGGCATACATTAAAAGCCTTATTTTGTTTTTATCGTGTGCCTTCCAAAATGTATGCGACGAAACTTAAATCACGCAAAATATGAATGGTAACTAGACGTGCTTGTTGTGTGCAAGGAGTGCATTTATTTGTAAACTTTTGCTAAATCAAAATGGTTTATTTGTATTTGCTTTTTACCTGGGTTTTATCAGGTTCGCAGTCGGGACATTTTTAATCCATAGTGTATGCATAATTAATTTCAAAGAAATAAGAAGTAAAATGTGTAAGTATTCCTCAAAATGTGCTTTGGACTAAGTCCCCCGTCATCACAGCAAACGGGAGCAGACCCGAATAGGTATGGCTAGTTATTTTATTAAAAATTTCCAGCCGTCTGTAAATTTATGTTTGAAAGAAAAAAGTAAATTAATATCTTACTTACTGTTTTTGTCTTGTTTTCTAGTGAATATCTGACAATGCTTAAATGGAGATACATTTACTTGGTAAGCAAAGTGGCTTAAGATATTATGTATTGTAATAGAAAATTGTTATAAAAACGTTTTGTTTTTGCTGGGAATTCTTGTATATATTTCACAGCTATATAATTAATTATAATAACGCACTTTTTGTTGATAAACATGTTAAAAAATACATTAACACATAATAATGTGGCAACAAATCAAATGTGCATTTAAATGCAACAAGCAAAAATAAATAAATAAAGCAAATGCACGGAAAAGAAACGAGGAATAAAAGAAACACCGCGATTAAAAAAATCAGATCGCATACTTTGTAAAATAATTGAAATAAATTATAAAAATCAACAGGTTTATATTTAAAACAAATAAAAAATATCTGCCAGCGGGGTAAGAAAAATAAACTTAATTCTAGTTTCAACTTAATTCAATAATAAACTCAATTTAGGTTTATTTTTCTTACCCCACTGGCAGATATTTTTACTTGTTTTAAGCCTTAACCTATTACATTTTAGAATTTATTTCAGTAAACAAGACTTAAATTCTAAGCCACTTTGCTTATTAAGTAAATGTATCTCGATTTAAGAATTATTTTTTAACTCGAAAACATTAAGAAAATACTAAGTAAACGAACAAATTGGGATGTTCAAAACACTTAAATATTTTTTTTCACTCTACCCTTCATATTACAGCTGTCGAAAAACCACAGCAACGTTGACAGACCCGGAAGCCATGATACATTAGCAGTTTTTAAAATAAGTTAAATCTAGAATCCTTATTGGTTTTAGATACTTTAAAGCAATGAATGATCTTCTTTCTTTTGAATTGATTTGGTATTATGGAGGAGCTCTGTGTCTGGTTATTGAAGATGATTTGTTCTTTGCTCCTATGTTGGCTTATTTTTTTGTTATTTCCGTTACTATATATTTTTTTTTCTTTGTTTTTTCTGATTTGAGGTTATGAAAATGTTTTAATTTGTAATAAAGGTTTTTTGAAAATTCTAAATTCTCTCTCTCTCTCTCTCTCTCTCTCTCTCTCATGAGCGTGGATCAGATCCTGCATTAAAACATGAACTTCTGATTTGCTAGCTCAACGTTCTACCTCTGGGTTATACAATGAGAACGTATAGAGTTAAATGCCCGCTAGCCTCCACCCCAAAAGCCAGCGCCTTCGCCGGCTCCCCCTTTGGCTGCGTCTATTCCGGTATCGCTTCTCGGCCTTTTGGCTAAGATCAAGTGTAGTATCTGTTCTTATCAGTTTAATGTCTGATACGTCTCCTATCCGGGGACTATATGTTAAATGGATTTTTGACCTTCGGAAATGGAAGCGGAGCTTGCTCCTTCCACTCCATGCATCAACATGGTATTGCAGTGTTTCCATGAATGGTGCGCTCCCCATCTCGGGGATAAATAAGTCAAGTATAAAAAAAAGAATTTGCTTCTTTTGTGCGTGAATGACGGTGTTTTTTCTAATCCGTGTGTTTTAAAATTGCTGTGATTTCGTTGGCTTTATTGGTTTAACGAAAAGCTTGCGTGGAAATGAACACGCTGATAAAGAAATGTTTTTGTAATGTATTTAATTAATTTCTTTACAAGTTTGCGGAGGTGATACGAGGACGAATTAAACATCCTCGACACAGCTGAAGGCGCAACAAAAGCGAACGAGACCGATTGGAATGTTAAAAACACCTGAAAACTTTTTTCACTACCCTTCATACTACAGCTGTCGAAAAACCACAGCAACGTCGACAGACCTGGAAGCATAGCTGTACTTGTTTAACTCACAACGACAACGGGTAAGTCATTGAGCCCTGTGTTTTTATTTATCCACGTTCTAAAATTGCTATGCTTTCGTTGTTTCTTGATTGCTCTGTACATTTTTTTTTGTTTCTATTCCACGTAAAGTTACTTTGTAATAACGAAACCATATATTTGAATGCGCAATTTAAATCCATTTGATTTAAATTGTTTCACATATTTCACTCTACACGGTTCAACCGGGCTGGAAACGGAATAAAAACAGGGTAGATCTCGAAGAATGTTTGGTCTCAGACGTGGCTTCGTGCGCTTTCCACCTGGTCACACACAGTAAATGAAATGTTAGTCGGACGGCCTCCGGGGGCGCCGTCGATGTGATCGGTCACAGGAAGATGCGGCCGTCTGGCCTCAAAGGGTGTCGCTCATACTTACCTGGCAGGGGAGACACCATGATCATGAAGGTGGTTCACCCAGGGCGAGGCTCAGCCATTGCACTCCGGTTGGGCTGACCCTTTGCGAATTCCCCAAATGTGGGAATCTCGACTGCAAAATTTCTGATAGTGGGGGACTGCGTTCGCGCTCTCCCCTGACCTTTGTGTTAAAAATAGATTCGCTTGTCGTTTTACGTAAAATCCAAGAGACGTCTAACCACGGCCCAAGAATACATTAGTCATCAAAAAAGCGGCTATTCAACGACTACATAACTTTTAATAGACAGCGAATAAGTGTCTAGGCTAAAACAAGGCTTAATTTGGGCTGTCAGTGAAAATCTAATAGCCGTTTGACCATTCCAAACGAATAGACTAGCCATTAAATAGAACCACAATCAAACGGCTACATGTCTAAGAGCACAAAATAATGCTTAGATGATTCTTTTACTTCCAATATAAGAGGTTCTCGGGAATGGCAATCATCCAAACTAATAAATTATAAAGGCTTTTATAAGAAAATGACAACAGTTAAACAACCTAGACAGCGTTGGGCAATACAAAATGCTAATAAATACAAGACAAATTGAAATATTGTACATGCATGTACATTAAACAAGCCAACAAACCTGCCAATGGGCTACGACAATTTTTCTTGAATTAAGTGTTTATATCTAGATTTGTTTCTTACCCCTTTGGCAGATTTATTTGCTTGTTTTAAGCCCAAATTCTGAGTTTTTTCTCCCTAAAGGCTAGGTTTATTTTCTTAGGGCATTTTGCTCATCAAAAAATGCATCTTATTTTAAGACTTTCTAGATATTTGTATAGTTAAAACAGTTCGAAATAACAAGTAAGAAATGATTTTTTGCAATGTATTCATTCATTCGCTACCCTTCATACTACAGCTGTCGAAAAACCACAGCAACGTCGACAGACCTGGAAGCGTAGCTGTATTTGTTTAACTCACAAAGACAACGGGTAAAGTATTTTCTTGATTACCTAAATGACTTGCTGTAGGAAAATAAGTTTAGGTTTAAGGGGGGAAATACAGTTTAAAGGGATATTTCAATTTATGATGATAATTCTGTCATCATTTACTCATGCATACAGGCTTACAACAACACGAGGATTAGTTTTTTCTGAGTAACACAAAAGAAGGTATTTTGAGGAATGATGGTAAACCCACAGCAGATAGTCACCATTGACTTCCATAGTAGGAATAAAAAAATATGATGGAATTTAATAGGTACCATCAACCGTGTGCTAACCATCACTTTGCAAAATATTTTCTTCATCATTTATCACGATACTTCCAAAATATTTTTTCCTACTAAGTCAATATTTCATTATTTGCTTTACAAGCTTAAAAATGATGGTGACAGGATTCCATGGTAATCACAAACAGGTAAACAAGTAAAATAATCACTATTTACTTTTAAAAGCATTTTGAAAATTGCTTGCTTATGCTGGGAGTAAAGGTATTTCATGCAAAAGGTATTTCCTCTTTAAAAGGTAATGTATGCTTCTTTTAAAGCTGACACATTTGCCACATTAAAATAACAGAAATGTGTACTGTTTAAACTTTTTGGAGCCGGTGTGTCTGTGTTCTTGGGGCACACATCTACATGTAAAAGCAGAATTGCTTATTTTTCTTCTCTATTTCTTGTATAGGTCAATTATGAGTGAAGAACCGTTCACCAAATGAAGACCGCAGCCAGGTGACGGGATCCTGTGGTAATCACAAACAGGTAAACCAGTAAAATAATCATCATTTAATGTTAAAATAATTTTGAAAATTGAAGTTCTGTGTGTTCTTATTGTACTTTATTTATTTCTGCAGGTAAGCACCATACCGTAAGCTTCATTCCCTTTATAACAGGTAAGGTTCATACTGTTTTATTCTTTTGTACTGTTTTATTCGTACTGTTTTAAATCATTCAGTAAATGCAAAGTTAAACTGATGTGTTTTTAATCTAGATTTAAAAGTGTCTACTGTTGAAGCACATCTGATCTCTTCTGAAAGCTGATAATAACTGAATGCTGAGGCACCTTGTTTTGAGTGAACCCTTGTTTTTTCTAAATGACCTGATCCTATTGATCCGAGTAATCGGTTTCATATTCGATTAGCATATCTGTCATGTATTGTAGCCATGAAGTGGTTTTTAAACAAGAAACAGTACTTTTTAAATCCATTGACCATTGCAATAATCGGCCCTGCTGGTGATGAAAGCATGAACAAGTTTCTCTAAGTCCTGTCTTGAGACAAAACCTCTAATTCTGGCAATATTTCTGAGATGGTAGTAAAAGCAGAATTCCTTATTATTTTTCTCTATCTCAGGCTCTACGGCATATATGTCATGATTTTATTTGTCTATTTATATGTCTATTTACAAGGACTGCCTTGGCCAAATGTTATTGTTAATTAATATTGAAGCAGTTATTTAACATAGGTCCTTTGAGTAGTGATTTGTGTAATGATCCATATATCTATTTTTATGTATATTTTTAACTTAGGAATGTGATTTTAAAGCTCATATTTGTTATTGTATGACACCTCTCATGTTATGAAAGTAAAAAATAAATGTATTTTCTGATGTCTTGCATTTCTGTTTTTAAACTGTTAATCCTTATCAAGTGCTATACATTAGAAAGTGGATATAGAGTGAAATGCACACGGTGAATAATGAACGCAGACCTTCAGTGCCGGACCTCTGACCCGCTAACCTCCATCCCGACAGCCAGCGCCTTCTCCGGATGCCATTGCGGTATCGCTTCTCGGCTTTTTGGGTAAGATCGAGTGGACACCGGGGACTACACGTTTAAATGGATTTTTGACCTTCGGCTATGGAAGCGAGGCTTGTTCCGTCCACTCCGTGCATCGACTCTGGCGCTTTCCGGGGACAAATAAGGTGAGTTTAAAATCAGAGTTTGCTTCTTTAGTGCGTGGTTGCCAGTTTGTTTGCCAGTCCGTGGTCCATAATACGTTCCGCGTTCGTGGTCTCTCCATCGCTCAGTACTTTTCTGTGTTTCTATTTTACGTAAAGCTAACACCAAAACGATTGTGGAAGGCGCTATATAGATTGTTCTCAAAGAAAAAAAAACGAGAAACAAACCCATGTGAATATGGGTCAAATTATCTAGGCGGAGCACTTCGTTCAAAGAAAAACGCAACAGAATTGTTTGCGTTGAACAAAGACAATGGTGCCTGCAGACATCGAATGTGTATTGTGGATAAAAAATGGCCAGTGGGGTGGGACAATTTTTCTTGAATTAAGTGTTTATGGGAAAAGTTCACGAATTTTTTCTTACCCTGTAGTCAGATTTATTTGCTTGTTTTAAGCATAAAATAACAGGAGAAGAAATTGTGTAGGGGGAGCAGAGGGTTTTTTTTCGTTCAAAGAAAAGCAGCGTGGCACGAATGAATGTTTGGCTGAAATGCTATCGTAATTTCCCCCTTAATTTTCCTTACAAACATGAAACCAGAGAGAAGGGTCAGTTGGCATCGAATTGCACCTTGTATTCGGTGATTGATTGAGGAAAAATATGCGTATGTGTATATATATACTTGTTTTGTTGAACAGAGACAATGGCCGCGTGCTCCAGCGTCACCTATATGCCTATTTCACAAAATGGCGGCTTTGACCGGAAGTAGGGAAAACATCGTTCAGGTTGCACCACTATGATGGCCACTCAATATAGTATGGACTGACAGCTGCTTTGTTTTCTCCTACACATGAATTTACTTGTAAAAATAACAATAACAGATATTGTCGATTGGTGTTATATTATTTTTTTAGCATTTCGTATTATCAAAATATATCATATGTTAGACAGCTTATCAATTTTAAATAAAATAACGAGACATACATAACTATTCGTGTCTGCTCCCGTTTATTGTAATGAGTGTGCACATTTGGAGAAATACTTAGACATTTTACTTCTTATTTCTTTAGACTGAATAATTATTTCTTATTAATTCCAAAGTATGCGACCCGATGATCTAATCGTGGTGTATGTGCTATTCCTCGTTTGTTTGCCTGCATCCATTGCTTTACGGCTTGCTTGTTGCGTTTAAATGCACATTTGATTTCTTTACCAGCATTGGATTTAGACCATTCAATGAGAAGAGTTAACAGCGTTTATTATGATTGATAAGCCCTCAACGGAGAATGAGGTCGGCATACATTAAAAGCCTTATTTTGTTTTTATCGTGTGCCTTCCAAAATGTATGCGACGAAACTTAAATCACGCAAAATATGAATGGTAACTAGACGTGCTTGTTGTGTGCAAGGAGTGCATTTATTTGTAAACTTTTGCTAAATCAAAATGGTTTATTTGTATTTGCTTTTTACCTGGGTTTTATCAGGTTCGCAGTCGGGACATTTTTAATCCATAGTGTATGCATAATTAATTTCAAAGAAATAAGAAGTAAAATGTGTAAGTATTCCTCAAAATGTGCTTTGGACTAAGTCCCCCGTCATCACAGCAAACGGGAGCAGACCCGAATAGGTATGGCTAGTTATTTTATTAAAAATTTCCAGCCGTCTGTAAATTTATGTTTGAAAGAAAAAAGTAAATTAATATCTTACTTACTGTTTTTGTCTTGTTTTCTAGTGAATATCTGACAATGCTTAAATGGAGATACATTTACTTGGTAAGCAAAGTGGCTTAAGATATTATGTATTGTAATAGAAAATTGTTATAAAAACGTTTTGTTTTTGCTGGGAATTCTTGTATATATTTCACAGCTATATAATTAATTATAATAACGCACTTTTTGTTGATAAACATGTTAAAAAATACATTAACACATAATAATGTGGCAACAAATCAAATGTGCATTTAAATGCAACAAGCAAAAATAAATAAATAAAGCAAATGCACGGAAAAGAAACGAGGAATAAAAGAAACACCGCGATTAAAAAAATCAGATCGCATACTTTGTAAAATAATTGAAATAAATTATAAAAATCAACAGGTTTATATTTAAAACAAATAAAAAATATCTGCCAGCGGGGTAAGAAAAATAAACTTAATTCTAGTTTCAACTTAATTCAATAATAAACTCAATTTAGGTTTATTTTTCTTACCCCACTGGCAGATATTTTTACTTGTTTTAAGCCTTAACCTATTACATTTTAGAATTTGTTTCAGTAAACAAGACTTAAATTCTAAGCCACTTTGCTTATTAAGTAAATGTATCTCGATTTAAGAATTATTTTTTAACTCGAAAACATTAAGAAAATACTAAGTAAACGAACAAATTGGGATGTTCAAAACACTTAAATATTTTTTTTCACTCTACCCTTCATATTACAGCTGTCGAAAAACCACAGCAACGTTGACAGACCCGGAAGCCATGATACATTAGCAGTTTTTAAAATAAGTTAAATCTAGAATCCTTATTGGTTTTAGATACTTTAAAGCAATGAATGATCTTCTTTCTTTTGAATTGATTTGGTATTATGGAGGAGCTCTGTGTCTGGTTATTGAAGATGATTTGTTCTTTGCTCCTATGTTGGCTTATTTTTTTGTTATTTCCGTTACTATATATATTTTTTTCTTTGTTTTTTCTGATTTGAGGTTATGAAAATGTTTTAATTTGTAATAAAGGTTTTTCGAAAATTCTAAATTCTCTCTATCTCTCTCTCTCTCTCTCTCTCTCTCATGAGCGTGGATCAGATCCTGCATTAAAACATGAACTTCTGATTTGCTAGCTCAACGTTCTACCTCTGGGTTATACAATGAGAACGTATAGAGTTAAATGCCCGCTAGCCTCCACCCCAAAAGCCAGCGCCTTCGCCGGCTCCCCCTTTGGCTGCGTCTATTCCGGTATCGCTTCTCGGCCTTTTGGCTAAGATCAAGTGTAGTATCTGTTCTTATCAGTTGATTTAAAAACTCCAGTATCTTTTAATTTGCCCCAACAGTACAGTTTTATCAAGACATTTTTAAAGAAATACATTTTAGAGACTCAAGATGTAAATATTTTAACAAATCACAAATCTCTTGTCTCTCTTGTACAGGACCGGGAGTCAGTGAGCCCAGTTCCAGGCCTCACTTTAGAGGAGGCCAAACAAGTATGGAGGAACACTGCCCACCCCGCTCTTCAGAACAGACACAAAGATTTGGCGTGGTTGGTGGCCCATGAGATCCTCCCAGTCAGGGCGGTAATGCACTCCCGGGGTATGGCCAAGAACCCAGTCTGTCCACAGACTGGGTGTAATCTACCGGAGACTGTTCGACATCTGCTCTGGGAGTGCGGTAATGCGAGGGACCTGTGGGCCAGAACCGGTCCCCTGTTTTTCCCGTGCCTGCCAGCAGGTGGGGTCCAGATGGACTACAAGCTCGCAGTCCTGGGGGTGGGTCGGGGCCTGAGGGTGTTGTCAGCACAAGAGTTCACCTCGCTCTGGCTCACCCTAAATGCCATTAAGGACACCATCTGGACCACCAGGAACCTGCTGGTGGGGAAACGTGTTACGGTGCCCCTCCACGCACGCGAGCGGATGGTCAGAACGGTGTTGCAGGGGCACCGGACATAATCATTCGGACGAAGGGGCCGGGGCCACACAGGGAGGTCCCAGCTTGCCACCGTGCCTGGCTGCCCGTAGATGCACCCAGACCACCACCGGCTACGGGAACAGCGGGCCGGAGGGTGGGGATCTCCGCTGGGCACCAAGAAAAAAATAGAAAAAGTTTGTTCTGTAGAGTGGGGTGATGGCCACGTTGGTAAGGGCTCACCCCGGCCCTGGACAATAAAGGACTTTAAAAAAAAAAAAAAAAAAAAAAAAAAAATTTTAGGTTGTTGTTTTACAATTGTTAAAAACTTTATTTCATGCATTGTTTTATTCTTAAACTCATTGGCTTTTTACCCTTTTAACACCCAGAAAAGATTTTAATAGTCCCATCTCTTTAAAAAAGTCTTAAATGTTATTTATTGTCTGACGTTTTAAAGATATTTTATTGATATAAATAACTGTGACTGTGAGTGTTTCTTCAAAGCCATGTTTGTTTTTGAAAAAAGATGTGATGACAATAAAAAATTTTCGAAAGAAAAATCTGTTCTTATCAGTTTAATGTCTGATACGTCTCCTATCCGGGGACTATATGTTAAATGGATTTTTGACCTTCGGAAATGGAAGCGGAGCTTGCTCCTTCCACTCCATGCATCAACATGGTATTGCAGTGTTTCCATGAATGGTGCGCTCCCCATCTCGGGGATAAATAAGTCAAGTATAAAAAAAAGAATTTGCTTCTTTTGTGCGTGAATGACGGTGTTTTTTCTAATCCGTGTGTTTTAAAATTGCTGTGATTTCGTTGGCTTTATTGGTTTAACGAAAAGCTTGCGTGGAAATGAACACGCTGATAAAGAAATGTTTTTGTAATGTATTTAATTAATTTCTTTACAAGTTTGCGGAGGTGATACGAGGACGAATTAAACATCCTCGACACAGCTGAAGGCGCAACAAAAGCGAACGAGACCGATTGGAATGTTAAAAACACCTGAAAACTTTTTTCACTACCCTTCATACTACAGCTGTCGAAAAACCACAGCAACGTCGACAGACCTGGAAGCATAGCTGTACTTGTTTAACTCACAACGACAACGGGTAAGTCATTGAGCCCTGTGTTTTTATTTATCCACGTTCTAAAATTGCTATGCTTTCGTTGTTTCTTGATTGCTCTGTACATTTTTTTTTGTTTCTATTCCACGTAAAGTTACTTTGTAATAACGAAACCATATATTTGAATGCGCAATTTAAATCCATTTGATTTAAATTGTTTCACATATTTCACTCTACACGGTTCAACCGGGCTGGAAACGGAATAAAAACAGGGTAGATCTCGAAGAATGTTTGGTCTCAGACGTGGCTTCGTGCGCTTTCCACCTGGTCACACACAGTAAATGAAATGTTAGTCGGACGGCCTCCGGGGGCGCCGTCGATGTGATCGGTCACAGGAAGATGCGGCCGTCTGGCCTCAAAGGGTGTCGCTCATACTTACCTGGCAGGGGAGACACCATGATCATGAAGGTGGTTCACCCAGGGCGAGGCTCAGCCATTGCACTCCGGTTGGGCTGACCCTTTGCGAATTCCCCAAATGTGGGAATCTCGACTGCAAAATTTCTGATAGTGGGGGACTGCGTTCGCGCTCTCCCCTGACCTTTGTGTTAAAAATAGATTCGCTTGTCGTTTTACGTAAAATCCAAGAGACGTCTAACCACGGCCCAAGAATACATTAGTCATCAAAAAAGCGGCTATTCAACGACTACATAACTTTTAATAGACAGCGAATAAGTGTCTAGGCTAAAACAAGGCTTAATTTGGGCTGTCAGTGAAAATCTAATAGCCGTTTGACCATTCCAAACGAATAGACTAGCCATTAAATAGAACCACAATCAAACGGCTACATGTCTAAGAGCACAAAATAATGCTTAGATGATTCTTTTACTTCCAATATAAGAGGTTCTCGGGAATGGCAATCATCCAAACTAATAAATTATAAAGGCTTTTATAAGAAAATGACAACAGTTAAACAACCTAGACAGCGTTGGGCAATACAAAATGCTAATAAATACAAGACAAATTGAAATATTGTACATGCATGTACATTAAACAAGCCAACAAATCTGCCAATGGGCTACGACAATTTTTCTTGAATTAAGTGTTTATATCTAGATTTGTTTCTTACCCCTTTGGCAGATTTATTTGCTTGTTTTAAGCCCAAATTCTGAGTTTTTTCTCCCTAAAGGCTAGGTTTATTTTCTTAGGGCATTTTGCTCATCAAAAAATGCATCTTATTTTAAGACTTTCTAGATATTTGTATAGTTAAAACAGTTCGAAATAACAAGTAAGAAATGATTTTTTGCAATGTATTCATTCATTCGCTACCCTTCATACTACAGCTGTCGAAAAACCACAGCAACGTCGACAGACCTGGAAGCGTAGCTGTATTTGTTTAACTCACAAAGACAACGGGTAAAGTATTTTCTTGATTACCTAAATGACTTGCTGTAGGAAAATAAGTTTAGGTTTAAGGGGGGAAATACAGTTTAAAGGGATATTTCAATTTATGATGATAATTCTGTCATCATTTACTCATGCATACAGGCTTACAACAACACGAGGATTAGTTTTTTTCTGAGTAACACAAAAGAAGGTATTTTGAGGAATGATGGTAAACCCACAGCAGATAGTCACCATTGACTTCCATAGTAGGAATAAAAAAATATGATGGAATTTAATAGGTACCATCAACCGTGTGCTAACCATCACTTTGCAAAATATTTTCTTCATCATTTATCACGATACTTCCAAAATATTTTTTCCTACTAAGTCAATATTTCATTATTTGCTTTACAAGCTTAAAAATGATGGTGACAGGATTCCATGGTAATCACAAACAGGTAAACAAGTAAAATAATCACTATTTACTTTTAAAAGCATTTTGAAAATTGCTTGGTTATGCTGGGAGTAAAGGTATTTCATGCAAAAGGTATTTCCTCTTTAAAAGGTAATGTATGCTTCTTTTAAAGCTGACACATTTGCCACATTAAAATAACAGAAATGTGTACTGTTTAAACTTTTTGGAGCCGGTGTGTCTGTGTTCTTGGGGCACACATCTACATGTAAAAGCAGAATTGCTTATTATTCTTCTCTATTTCTTGTATAGGTCAATTATGAGTGAAGAACCGTTCACCAAATGAAGACCGCAGCCAGGTGACGGGATCCTGTGGTAATCACAAACAGGTAAACCAGTAAAATAATCATCATTTAATGTTAAAATAATTTTGAAAATTGAAGTTCTGTGTGTTCTTATTGTACTTTATTTATTTCTGCAGGTAAGCACCATACCGTAAGCTTCATTCCCTTTATAACAGGTAAGGTTCATACTGTTTTATTCTTTTGTACTGTTTTATTCGTACTGTTTTAAATCATTCAGTAAATGCAAAGTTAAACTGATGTGTTTTTAATCTAGATTTAAAAGTGTCTACTGTTGAAGCACATCTGATCTCTTCTGAAAGCTGATAATAACTGAATGCTGAGGCACCTTGTTTTGAGTGAACCCTTGTTTTTTCTAAATGACCTGATCCTATTGATCCGAGTAATCGGTTTCATATTCGATTAGCATATCTGTCATGTATTGTAGCCATGAAGTGGTTTTTAAACAAGAAACAGTACTTTTTAAATCCATTGACCATTGCAATAATCGGCCCTGCTGGTGATGAAAGCATGAACAAGTTTCTCTAAGTCCTGTCTTGAGACAAAACCTCTAATTCTGGCAATATTTCTGAGATGGTAGTAAAAGCAGAATTCCTTATTATTTTTCTCTATCTCAGGCTCTACGGCATATATGTCATGATTTTATTTGTCTATTTATATGTCTATTTACAAGGACTGCCTTGGCCAAATGTTATTGTTAATTAATATTGAAGCAGTTATTTAACATAGGTCCTTTGAGTAGTGATTTGTGTAATGATCCATATATCTATTTTTATGTATATTTTTAACTTAGGAATGTGATTTTAAAGCTCATATTTGTTATTGTATGACACCTCTCATGTTATGAAAGTAAAAAATAAATGTATTTTCTGATGTCTTGCATTTCTGTTTTTAAACTGTTAATCCTTATCAAGTGCTATACATTAGAAAGTGGATATAGAGTGAAATGCACACGGTGAATAATGAACGCAGACCTTCAGTGCCGGACCTCTGACCCGCTAACCTCCATCCCGACAGCCAGCGCCTTCTCCGGATGCCATTGCGGTATCGCTTCTCGGCTTTTTGGGTAAGATCGAGTGGACACCGGGGACTACACGTTTAAATGGATTTTTGACCTTCGGCTATGGAAGCGAGGCTTGTTCCGTCCACTCCGTGCATCGACTCTGGCGCTTTCCGGGGACAAATAAGGTGAGTTTAAAATCAGAGTTTGCTTCTTTAGTGCGTGGTTGCCAGTTTGTTTGCCAGTCCGTGGTCCATAATACGTTCCGCGTTCGTGGTCTCTCCATCGCTCAGTACTTTTCTGTGTTTCTATTTTACGTAAAGCTAACACCAAAACGATTGTGGAAGGCGCTATATAGATTGTTCTCAAAGAAAAAAAAACGAGAAACAAACCCATGTGAATATGGGTCAAATTATCTAGGCGGAGCACTTCGTTCAAAGAAAAACGCAACAGAATTGTTTGCGTTGAACAAAGACAATGGTGCCTGCAGACATCGAATGTGTATTGTGGATAAAAAATGGCCAGTGGGGTGGGACAATTTTTCTTGAATTAAGTGTTTATGGGAAAAGTTCACGAATTTTTTCTTACCCTGTAGTCAGATTTATTTGCTTGTTTTAAGCATAAAATAACAGGAGAAGAAATTGTGTAGGGGGAGCAGAGGGTTTTTTTTCGTTCAAAGAAAAGCAGCGTGGCACGAATGAATGTTTGGCTGAAATGCTATCGTAATTTCCCCCTTAATTTTCCTTACAAACATGAAACCAGAGAGAAGGGTCAGTTGGCATCGAATTGCACCTTGTATTCGGTGATTGATTGAGGAAAAATATGCGTATGTGTATATATATACTTGTTTTGTTGAACAGAGACAATGGCCGCGTGCTCCAGCGTCACCTATATGCCTATTTCACAAAATGGCGGCTTTGACCGGAAGTAGGGAAAACATCGTTCAGGTTGCACCACTACGATGGCCACTCAATATAGTATGGACTGACAGCTGCTTTGTTTTCTCCTACACATGAATTTACTTGTAAAAATAACAATAACAGATATTGTCGATTGGTGTTATATTATTTTTTTAGCATTTCGTATTATCAAAATATATCATATGTTAGACAGCTTATCAATTTTAAATAAAATAACGAGACATACATAACTATTCGTGTCTGCTCCCGTTTATTGTAATGAGTGTGCACATTTGGAGAAATACTTAGACATTTTACTTCTTATTTCTTTAGACTGAATAATTATTTCTTATTAATTCCAAAGTATGCGACCCGATGATCTAATCGTGGTGTATGTGCTATTCCTCGTTTGTTTGCCTGCATCCATTGCTTTACGGCTTGCTTGTTGCGTTTAAATGCACATTTGATTTCTTTACCAGCATTGGATTTAGACCATTCAATGAGAAGAGTTAACCGCGTTTATTATGATTGATAAGCCCTCAACGGAGAATGAGGTCGGCATACATTAAAAGCCTTATTTTGTTTTTATCGTGTGCCTTCCAAAATGTATGCGACGAAACTTAAATCACGCAAAATATGAATGGTAACTAGACGTGCTTGTTGTGTGCAAGGAGTGCATTTATTTGTAAACTTTTGCTAAATCAAAATGGTTTATTTGTATTTGCTTTTTACCTGGGTTTTATCAGGTTCGCAGTCGGGACATTTTTAATCCATAGTGTATGCATAATTAATTTCAAAGAAATAAGAAGTAAAATGTGTAAGTATTCCTCAAAATGTGCTTTGGACTAAGTCCCCCGTCATCACAGCAAACGGGAGCAGACCCGAATAGGTATGGCTAGTTATTTTATTAAAAATTTCCAGCCGTCTGTAAATTTATGTTTGAAAGAAAAAAGTAAATTAATATCTTACTTACTGTTTTTGTCTTGTTTTCTAGTGAATATCTGACAATGCTTAAATGGAGATACATTTACTTGGTAAGCAAAGTGGCTTAAGATATTATGTATTGTAATAGAAAATTGTTATAAAAACGTTTTGTTTTTGCTGGGAATTCTTGTATATATTTCACAGCTATATAATTAATTATAATAACGCACTTTTTGTTGATAAACATGTTAAAAAATACATTAACACATAATAATGTGGCAACAAATCAAATGTGCATTTAAATGCAACAAGCAAAAATAAATAAATAAAGCAAATGCACGGAAAAGAAACGAGGAATAAAAGAAACACCGCGATTAAAAAAATCAGATCGCATACTTTGTAAAATAATTGAAATAAATTATAAAAATCAACAGGTTTATATTTAAAACAAATAAAAAATATCTGCCAGCGGGGTAAGAAAAATAAACTTAATTCTAGTTTCAACTTAATTCAATAATAAACTCAATTTAGGTTTATTTTTCTTACCCCACTGGCAGATATTTTTACTTGTTTTAAGCCTTAACCTATTACATTTTAGAATTTGTTTCAGTAAACAAGACTTAAATTCTAAGCCACTTTGCTTATTAAGTAAATGTATCTCGATTTAAGAATTATTTTTTAACTCGAAAACATTAAGAAAATACTAAGTAAACGAACAAATTGGGATGTTCAAAACACTTAAATATTTTTTTTCACTCTACCCTTCATATTACAGCTGTCGAAAAACCACAGCAACGTTGACAGACCCGGAAGCCATGATACATTAGCAGTTTTTAAAATAAGTTAAATCTAGAATCCTTATTGGTTTTAGATACTTTAAAGCAATGAATGATCTTCTTTCTTTTGAATTGATTTGGTATTATGGAGGAGCTCTGTGTCTGGTTATTGAAGATGATTTGTTCTTTGCTCCTATGTTGGCTTATTTTTTTGTTATTTCCGTTACTATATATATTTTTTTCTTTGTTTTTTCTGATTTGAGGTTATGAAAATGTTTTAATTTGTAATAAAGGTTTTTTGAAAATTCTAAATTCTCTCTATCTCTCTCTCTCTCTCTCTCTCTCTCATGAGCGTGGATCAGATCCTGCATTAAAACATGAACTTCTGATTTGCTAGCTCAACGTTCTACCTCTGGGTTATACAATGAGAACGTATAGAGTTAAATGCCCGCTAGCCTCCACCCCAAAAGCCAGCGCCTTCGCCGGCTCCCCCTTTGGCTGCGTCTATTCCGGTATCGCTTCTCGGCCTTTTGGCTAAGATCAAGTGTAGTATCTGTTCTTATCAGTTTAATGTCTGATACGTCTCCTATCCGGGGACTATATGTTAAATGGATTTTTGACCTTCGGAAATGGAAGCGGAGCTTGCTCCTTCCACTCCATGCATCAACATGGTATTGCAGTGTTTCCATGAATGGTGCGCTCCCCATCTCGGGGATAAATAAGTCAAGTATAAAAAAAAGAATTTGCTTCTTTTGTGCGTGAATGACGGTGTTTTTTCTAATCCGTGTGTTTTAAAATTGCTGTGATTTCGTTGGCTTTATTGGTTTAACGAAAAGCTTGCGTGGAAATGAACACGCTGATAAAGAAATGTTTTTGTAATGTATTTAATTAATTTCTTTACAAGTTTGCGGAGGTGATACGAGGACGAATTAAACATCCTCGACACAGCTGAAGGCGCAACAAAAGCGAACGAGACCGATTGGAATGTTAAAAACACCTGAAAACTTTTTTCACTACCCTTCATACTACAGCTGTCGAAAAACCACAGCAACGTCGACAGACCTGGAAGCATAGCTGTACTTGTTTAACTCACAACGACAACGGGTAAGTCATTGAGCCCTGTGTTTTTATTTATCCACGTTCTAAAATTGCTATGCTTTCGTTGTTTCTTGATTGCTCTGTACATTTTTTTTTGTTTCTATTCCACGTAAAGTTACTTTGTAATAACGAAACCATATATTTGAATGCGCAATTTAAATCCATTTGATTTAAATTGTTTCACATATTTCACTCTACACGGTTCAACCGGGCTGGAAACGGAATAAAAACAGGGTAGATCTCGAAGAATGTTTGGTCTCAGACGTGGCTTCGTGCGCTTTCCACCTGGTCACACACAGTAAATGAAATGTTAGTCGGACGGCCTCCGGGGGCGCCGTCGATGTGATCGGTCACAGGAAGATGCGGCCGTCTGGCCTCAAAGGGTGTCGCTCATACTTACCTGGCAGGGGAGACACCATGATCATGAAGGTGGTTCACCCAGGGCGAGGCTCAGCCATTGCACTCCGGTTGGGCTGACCCTTTGCGAATTCCCCAAATGTGGGAATCTCGACTGCAAAATTTCTGATAGTGGGGGACTGCGTTCGCGCTCTCCCCTGACCTTTGTGTTAAAAATAGATTCGCTTGTCGTTTTACGTAAAATCCAAGAGACGTCTAACCACGGCCCAAGAATACATTAGTCATCAAAAAAGCGGCTATTCAACGACTACATAACTTTTAATAGACAGCGAATAAGTGTCTAGGCTAAAACTAGGCTTAATTTGGGCTGTCAGTGAAAATCTAATAGCCGTTTGACCATTCCAAACGAATAGACTAGCCATTAAATAGAACCACAATCAAACGGCTACATGTCTAAGAGCACAAAATAATGCTTAGATGATTCTTTTACTTCCAATATAAGAGGTTCTCGGGAATGGCAATCATCCAAACTAATAAATTATAAAGGCTTTTATAAGAAAATGACAACAGTTAAACAACCTAGACAGCGTTGGGCAATACAAAATGCTAATAAATACAAGACAAATTGAAATATTGTACATGCATGTACATTAAACAAGCCAACAAATCTGCCAATGGGCTACGACAATTTTTCTTGAATTAAGTGTTTATATCTAGATTTGTTTCTTACCCCTTTGGCAGATTTATTTGCTTGTTTTAAGCCCAAATTCTGAGTTTTTTCTCCCTAAAGGCTATGTTTATTTTCTTAGGGCATTTTGCTCATCAAAAAATGCATCTTATTTTAAGACTTTCTAGATATTTGTATAGTTAAAACAGTTCGAAATAACAAGTAAGAAATGATTTTTTGCAATGTATTCATTCATTCGCTACCCTTCATACTACAGCTGTCGAAAAACCACAGCAACGTCGACAGACCTGGAAGCGTAGCTGTATTTGTTTAACTCACAAAGACAACGGGTAAAGTATTTTCTTGATTACCTAAATGACTTGCTGTAGGAAAATAAGTTTAGGTTTAAGGGGGGAAATACAGTTTAAAGGGATATTTCAATTTATGATGATAATTCTGTCATCATTTACTCATGCATACAGGCTTACAACAACACGAGGATTAGTTTTTTTCTGAGTAACACAAAAGAAGGTATTTTGAGGAATGATGGTAAACCCACAGCAGATAGTCACCATTGACTTCCATAGTAGGAATAAAAAAATATGATGGAATTTAATAGGTACCATCAACCGTGTGCTAACCATCACTTTGCAAAATATTTTCTTCATCATTTATCACGATACTTCCAAAATATTTTTTCCTACTAAGTCAATATTTCATTATTTGCTTTACAAGCTTAAAAATGATGGTGACAGGATTCCATGGTAATCACAAACAGGTAAACAAGTAAAATAATCACTATTTACTTTTAAAAGCATTTTGAAAATTGCTTGCTTATGCTGGGAGTAAAGGTATTTCATGCAAAAGGTATTTCCTCTTTAAAAGGTAATGTATGCTTCTTTTAAAGCTGACACATTTGCCACATTAAAATAACAGAAATGTGTACTGTTTAAACTTTTTGGAGCCGGTGTGTCTGTGTTCTTGGGGCACACATCTACATGTAAAAGCAGAATTGCTTATTATTCTTCTCTATTTCTTGTATAGGTCAATTATGAGTGAAGAACCGTTCACCAAATGAAGACCGCAGCCAGGTGACGGGATCCTGTGGTAATCACAAACAGGTAAACCAGTAAAATAATCATCATTTAATGTTAAAATAATTTTGAAAATTGAAGTTCTGTGTGTTCTTATTGTACTTTATTTATTTCTGCAGGTAAGCACCATACCGTAAGCTTCATTCCCTTTATAACAGGTAAGGTTCATACTGTTTTATTCTTTTGTACTGTTTTATTCGTACTGTTTTAAATCATTCAGTAAATGCAAAGTTAAACTGATGTGTTTTTAATCTATATTTAAAAGTGTCTACTGTTGAAGCACATCTGATCTCTTCTGAAAGCTGATAATAACTGAATGCTGAGGCACCTTGTTTTGAGTGAACCCTTGTTTTTTCTAAATGACCTGATCCTATTGATCCGAGTAATCGGTTTCATATTCGATTAGCATATCTGTCATGTATTGTAGCCATGAAGTGGTTTTTAAACAAGAAACAGTACTTTTTAAATCCATTGACCATTGCAATAATCGGCCCTGCTGGTGATGAAAGCATGAACAAGTTTCTCTAAGTCCTGTCTTGAGACAAAACCTCTAATTCTGGCAATATTTCTGAGATGGTAGTAAAAGCAGAATTCCTTATTATTTTTCTCTATCTCAGGCTCTACGGCATATATGTCATGATTTTATTTGTCTATTTATATGTCTATTTACAAGGACTGCCTTGGCCAAATGTTATTGTTAATTAATATTGAAGCAGTTATTTAACATAGGTCCTTTGAGTAGTGATTTGTGTAATGATCCATATATCTATTTTTATGTATATTTTTAACTTAGGAATGTGATTTTAAAGCTCATATTTGTTATTGTATGACACCTCTCATGTTATGAAAGTAAAAAATAAATGTATTTTCTGATGTCTTGCATTTCTGTTTTTAAACTGTTAATCCTTATCAAGTGCTATACATTAGAAAGTGGATATAGAGTGAAATGCACACGGTGAATAATGAACGCAGACCTTCAGTGCCGGACCTCTGACCCGCTAACCTCCATCCCGACAGCCAGCGCCTTCTCCGGATGCCATTGCGGTATTGCTTCTCGGCTTTTTGGGTAAGATCGAGTGGACACCGGGGACTACACGTTTAAATGGATTTTTGACCTTCGGCTATGGAAGCGAGGCTTGTTCCGTCCACTCCGTGCATCGACTCTGGCGCTTTCCGGGGACAAATAAGGTGAGTTTAAAATCAGAGTTTGCTTCTTTAGTGCGTGGTTGCCAGTTTGTTTGCCAGTCCGTGGTCCATAATACGTTCCGCGTTCGTGGTCTCTCCATCGCTCAGTACTTTTCTGTGTTTCTATTTTACGTAAAGCTAACACCAAAACGATTGTGGAAGGCGCTATATAGATTGTTCTCAAAGAAAAAAAAACGAGAAACAAACCCATGTGAATATGGGTCAAATTATCTAGGCGGAGCACTTCGTTCAAAGAAAAACGCAACAGAATTGTTTGCGTTGAACAAAGACAATGGTGCCTGCAGACATCGAATGTGTATTGTGGATAAAAAATGGCCAGTGGGGTGGGACAATTTTTCTTGAATTAAGTGTTTATGGGAAAAGTTCACGAATTTTTTCTTACCCTGTAGTCAGATTTATTTGCTTGTTTTAAGCATAAAATAACAGGAGAAGAAATTGTGTAGGGGGAGCAGAGGGTTTTTTTTCGTTCAAAGAAAAGCAGCGTGGCACGAATGAATGTTTGGCTGAAATGCTATCGTAATTTCCCCCTTAATTTTCCTTACAAACATGAAACCAGAGAGAAGGGTCAGTTGGCATCGAATTGCACCTTGTATTCGGTGATTGATTGAGGAAAAATATGCGTATGTGTATATATATACTTGTTTTGTTGAACAGAGACAATGGCCGCGTGCTCCAGCGTCACCTATATGCCTATTTCACAAAATGGCGGCTTTGACCGGAAGTAGGGAAAACATCGTTCAGGTTGCGTGATTTTTTTTCCCAAACCAGTTCAGATAGGAGTTTTACTTAAACATGAGCTTAGGGGCAGAAAGAAATTTGATTGGTTCACAAAAATGACCAATGAAAGTCCTCAACCGGAGCCTTCAAGGGAGCTTCTGCAGTGAAGCAGTTCGCGAGCTCACCGTTGGTCAGGTGAGTAGCGCAGATGGTTAGATAGTGTGGCAGAATGGGTTTGTGCCCCTCCTATTTTCGTAATGTGAGGGTTTAACCAATGGGTAGTGATTTTGAAGGTATAAAAGCGCAACGCATCAGTCGTAGGTGTGCGTCATTGAGGGGGGCCGTTACGTCATCAGCGCGCCGCCGCTTGCTTGCTCGAGTGGATTGTTTACATCCGTGTTGGTAGAGGCTGCCGAAGCTGCTAACCACTGTACAAAAGTGTATTTTGCTGCGTGAGGAACCAAGTGTGGACAATTGAGACGGGGCAATTTAGTCTCTGCTTAGCTGGTGCTGATCTCTTTTGGGGGTGGGATCATTAACTGATTAACCTCCTGCGTCTCAGCGTTTCCGATTGCGCGAGGTGAAGGCAATGGCTGCGTACTAGTGCTGCGTTGCAGGCTGCATATTTCATGCTACATACTTCCTGCTTTGGGCTGCATACTCCATACGCTGCGCTGCATGCTCCATGCTGCATATCCCATGCTCTGTGCCTCAGCGGGCGCTGCTGTTTTGTTTCTGTTTTGTTTTTATTATTTTGTTTCCTACTGTTTCGTTTCCTGCGTGTGTGTGCTGAAACGCGACTGCGCGTTGTCTTTAAACAAGGCTGAAGCGGCTCTGTAATGAGTGCTTGAAAGTTCTTTCTGTCTAATTTTGTTTTCAGCAGGGTTTCCCTGTTATGTAAACTTTCTTTTCTTTGGTTAATATATTAGTCATTTAACTTTATTTGTATTTTGGTGCTATAACTCATTTGATCTGAATCCAATTGTTTATTTAATTTCTTTTCTTTCTTTTTACTTATACTATTATTCATATTATTTGGTTGTGAAGCCAAGGGCATTTTGTTTAAAGTTTTGGGTTTTGTCTATTTTGATTTGTGCAGACTCATAGACTGGGCATTGCATTATTTCATACACATGCATATATTGGAAGCTGTGTAATGTTTTGTGACTTACTTAATTTAGTCTAGTAAACAAAAATCTCTATTTTGTGCAATTTGGTCTTTTGAGCTGCACTACAAGTTTATTGTTTTGTTATTTCTTTATTATTTTTCTTCGTAAACTTTCTCTGCTTGCCGCGCTCATTGCAGACACAGCGCTTGCATTCCGTGCGATTATTGTTTATTTTAATACCTCTCTTTGTTTTTGGCAGGATCTGGGCGCTGGGTGCAGACGAGTGGCTCTATTGTGGTGGTGGTGTGTCCTTCACCGTGTGTTGTGCTTCTCACTGACACCAGTCTGTGTGTGTGTGCTATGTTCACCTGATTGTAGTGATTAAATTTGGCATATGAGACTGCCCCAGTTGGTAAGACCCAGCTCCTTGCCCACAAAAGAAGTGTTATGTGTAATGAGTGGCCATATTTTTAATATTTGTACAACTCAATAAAAATATTTTTGTACCATTTACTTTTGTCTCTGACTCCTGGCGATTCGAACCTGTGCGTGCCTCTAGGGGGCACTGTTTGTTCTTTGGTTAAAATCCCAAAGTGGCGTAGTCGGAAATAAATGTCATATTGACTGTTACGACAGTCGTTTAATTGAGTTGTGTGCATTTTGTGCACCCCGCTAAGGACCCCTCCTGCCACATAGTGGCGTAGTCGGCAGGATCGCCAGATTGGGTCAGAGACATTAGTTTGTTTGTTTGTATGTTGTGTTTGTGTTGACTTTTTCATTCCTTTTGGAAACAGAACAGCAGCGTGGTGCTGATTGGTGACGATTTCTCCGTGGTGGTAAGTTCAATTTCTTTTTTTGAGATGGAGGAAGAATTAAATGAGCTGCGGGAACTAGTAGCGCAATTAAGAGCCGATAATGCCAGATTGCAGCAGGCGCACGCGCCGGCCGAGCCGTCTAATGCACCGGCCGGGCCGTCTAATGTCGATGCCGCTTTGCCTGTTGCTCCTCCAGCCATGCCTCAACCATCTGGTGCTAATGCACCAGAGCGATTAGTTTTTGTGCCTCGGGAGCGTCGGTGCCCGAAGTTTAATGGCAAGTCTGGCGTAAGCATTGACGAATGGGTCGAGGAGGCACGGGCATGCATGAGGGCGCGTTATATGGGTACATCTGAACAGGCGTTCTTTTTATTTGATCACCTAGAAGGTGAGGCCCGAGAGGAGATTCGGTATCGTCCTGAGGCGGAGCGTGGGGATCCGGTTAAAATTATTAAAGCATTGCAGGATCTTTATGGGTGTTCACAGTCGTACGTCGCATTGCAAGAGGCTTTCTTCTCTAGAAAGCAACAGGAAGGTGAGACGCTGTTAGAATTCTCCCTTGCGCTTATGGCTCTTTTAGAGAGAGTTAGGACTCAAGCACCCAGTGCTATTACGGATGCAGAGACTGTATTGCGGGATCAATTCGTGGAGCACGTCTCCGATAGCGCGTTGCGACGTGAGCTTAAGCAGCTGGTTCGTCGCCAGCCTTCTATTACGATATTGGAGGTCCGTGGAGAAGCGATTAGGTGGGAACGTGAGGGGATGCCAGGGGGAGCGAGAGGGCGTAGTCAATCCGTCCCATTAGCATACGGTCTTCAGTATGGGGTACGTGGAGGGACCTCTGCTGCTGGGGAAAAGTCTCCGCAGCAGTCGGAGATGCGTGAGCTGCAAGAGATGTTACAACAGCAGCAGCAACAGCTAAATCAGCTTGCTCAAACCGTTGCTCGTCTTCAACCTCCAAACGTGCGTAACCGTTCGCCACGTTCTGGTCCAGTCATATGTAGACGGTGTCAGCGTCCAGGCCATTTTGCTCGGGAGTGCGATGGGGGACGTGGTTCTCCACGCCCTCCACCGCCTGTGGCTGGACCCTCTACTAGTATGACTGGACAGGTGTGTTTTTCACGGCCGTCGGAAAACTAGCACCCGCCGGGCCGCAGAGTCACGGTTCTGGTGGGGAAGTAATAGACTCACGTCAGGTGGGCGCACGGGGCCCGCTCTCCCATTTGATCTCTTCTTGCCCACATTTGGTTGCTTCGATAGGAGGGGTCTCAGTACCTTGTTTAGTTGACACCGGTTCAATGGTGTCCACAATTACAGAGAGTTGTTTCCGGCAACATTTTGAGCCTTGGGGACGGGACCGTCTACATGGCTGTCAGTGGTTGCAGCTTCGAGCAGCTAACGGGCTAGCGATCCCGTATATCGGCTATTTAGAATTGGATGTCGAACTTTGCGGCAGGTTGGTCATTGGGTGTGGTGTCCTGGTGGTTCGGGATCCTCCTGGTGGTTTGAGCGTAGACGTCCCTGGTGTGTTAGGGATGAATATACTTAGCCGGTGTTACCAGGAGCTCTTCGGCCAACATGGCACCGCACTCTTCGACCTCCCTGTGGTCACGCAACTTCCAAATGTATCAAGAGCTTTTCAGTATTGTCAGCACGTTGGTGTTAACGACCACTCTGAGCAGGTAGGTGGTGTGCGGATGCGTGGAAGTAGGGTGCAGCGCATCCCAGGTGGTACTATCAAGTGGGTAGCTACGACTTGCTCAGCTCAGTATGACGGCCGTGTTGTTTTGTTTGAACCCCCCGAGTCAGGCCTTCCAGCTGGACTTTTGGCCTCGCCTGCGTTAGTACGGGTCGTTCGAGGTACTGTTTATGTGCCAGTGGTAAATGTTGGCACAGTGGATGTGGTGCTTCGCCCTACCACATTAGTGGGAAATTTGAGGGAGGTCTATTTAGTTAATCTGCCTCAGGGAGTCGTTGAAGTCAAGGCAGCGGCTGCCACAGTACACTCTCATAGGGCAGGAGAAGAGTTTCCCGTATCTAGCCAGATTGAGTCTATTGATTTATCTGCATTGTCTGATGCAGAACAAGGTGATGTCAAAGCCCTTTTGCAGAGGTATCAGTCAGTGTTCTCATGTCATGAAGGGGATATAGGCTGTACTCAGCTGATTTCCCATGATATACCAGTGTTGGATGACATCCCTGTGCGCCAGCGGTACCGGCGGATACCCCCATCTGAATATGAGGTTGTAAAAACCCATATCAATCAACTGATGGAAGCAGGGATAGTCCGTGAGAGTAGCAGTCCATATGCTTCACCGATTGTTTTGGTTAAAAAGAAGGACGGTAGTCTGCGCATGTGTGTAGACTACCGTCACTTAAATGCCAAGACAAGGAAGGATGCGTTCCCCCTTCCTCGCATTGAGGAGTCGCTAGACTCACTGTCTGGTGCCCGCTGGTTTTCCACTTTGGACTTAGCCAGCGGGTACTTGCAGGTTCCCGTATCAGAACAGGATAGGTCCAAGACTGCATTCTGTACACCGTTCGGGCTATTTGAATTCAACCGGATGCCCTTTGGCCTTTGTAATGCGCCAAGCACATTTCAAAGGCTGATGGAGCGCCTGTTCGGTGACCAGCAATGCCAGTCTTTGTTGTTATACCTCGATGATGTCGTTGTGTTTTCCTCCTCTGTAGTACAACATTTGGAGAGGTTGGGGATGGTCTTGGGCCGTTTGGAAAAAGAAGGGCTCAAGGCAAAGTTGGAGAAGTGCGCATTCTTTAAGCAGGAGGTAAAGTACTTGGGGCATGTCATATCAGCACAGGGGGTAGCAACTGACCCAGGGAAAATTGAGGCTGTTGCACAGTGGCGTTGCCCTACGACGGTCTCAGAACTAAGGACTTTTCTTGGGTTCGCCAGCTATTATAGGCGCTTTGTCGAGGGGTTCGCCAAGTTGGCGGCTCCTCTACATAGGCTGGTAGCTGAAGTCACTGGGGGTAAGTCAGGGAAACGCAAGGCACAGAGTTTAGCTGCAGTATGGACACCACAGTGTGAGGAGGCATTTGAGGCCTTAAAGGGACGTTTAACTTCTGCACCTATACTGGCATACGCAGACTTTTCCCGAACCTTCATTTTGGAGGTGGATGCCAGCCATGGAGGTCTGGGCGCAGTGCTCTCCCAAGAGTTTGACGGGAAAATACGACCCATAGCCTATGCCAGCCGAAGCCTGAGACCGTCCGAGCGTAACATGAACAACTACAGCTCGATGAAATTAGAGTTTCTAGCACTTAAGTGGGCCATGGTTGAAAAATTCAGGGAGTACTTGTTGGGGCATAGGTGTATCGTGTTTACTGACAATAATCCCTTGAGTCACTTGACCACTGCGAAGCTAGGGGCTACCGAACAACGCTGGGCTGCTGAGCTGGCTGCCTTTGACTTTGAGGTGAGGTATAGGTCTGGGAGGAGCAATGGCAATGCTGATGCCCTTTCCCGCCAGAACCCAGTTAGTCTGGAACTTATTGAGAGTATTGCTGCGGGTGTCTCAGTGCCTGAATCACTGCAGCAGGCCGTAAGGGAAGGTAGTGTTGTGCAAGCTACAGTAAGTGAGGTGAGTGCATTGCCTGGTCATTCTGTTTCTGACATACGGGTTATGCAGGAGGCTGACTCCATCATAGGTCCCGTGTTGAAGTTTTGGGAACAGGGTAAGCGCCCAGTGGCCGAGGAACGGCGCCGGCTGACTAAGCCAGTTCTTACCCTACTGCAGCAGTGGGACCGCTTGGTAGAGGAAGAGGGAGTACTGTACCGGCAAATTTTCCGTCCTGACGGGGGGGAAGATTGTTATCAGTTAGTACTACCCAGTGTGTTAAAACATGAGGTGTTAGCACAACTGCACCAACAGCATGGCCATCAGGGAGTGGAGCGCACTACTGAGCTGATTAGGCGGCGATGTTATTGGCCGAGTATGTCCGATGACATTATACGTTGGTGCCGGGAGTGTGAACGTTGTCAGCTTGCTAAGGAGAGTCAACCAGTGGCACGAGGTTACATGGGCCATTTGTTAGCATCGAGGCCCAACGAGGTCCTTGCTATTGATTTCACTGTGCTCGAACCATCCCATTCTGGGCACGAAAATGTTCTGGTCATGACAGATGTTTTTAGCAAATTTGCTATGGCGGTGCCTACTCGTGACCAGCGAGCTGAGACAGTGGCTCAGGTCCTGGTCGAAGAGTGGTTTTATAAGTTTGGGGTCCCGGGCCGCATCCACTCGGACCAGGGCCGCAACTTTGAGTCTGCTCTTATCCGCCAGCTCTGTGAATTGTATCAGGTGAAGAAATCCCGTACGACCCCCTACCACCCGGCTGGCAATGGGCAGTGCGAGCGGTTCAATCGCACCTTATACACCTTGTTGCGAACCCTGCCTGGCCCTAGGAAGAGGGATTGGGCCTCTTGTCTTTCACAGGTACTCTTCTGCTATAATACTACCCCCCACCAGGGGACGGGAGAGTCCCCGCATTATTTAATGTTTGGACAAGAGCCTCGATTGCCAGTGGATTTTCTGCTTGGTACAGTGCCAGAGCCAATGGCAGGTAGTGTCCATAGTTGGGTCGTAGAACACCGCAGGCGGTTGCAGGTTGCCTTTGAAGGAGCACGAGAGCGCCTGAAGACCGCAGCCGGTCGACGGAAAGAACGGCATGATTTAAACGTTCATGACCAACCTTTCACAGAAGGTCAGTTAGTTTACTTGAGGGATCATTCATTTAAGGGGCGTCATAAGATTCAAGACTTGTGGAGTCCGGTGCCATATCAAGTGGTTTGTGCCCCCGAGGCTGGAGGAGTGGTGTATACTATTGCACCAGAGACCGATTTGATTAACGTGCGACGTGTTCATCGCTCTGCACTAAAGGCTTGTGTTCGGAAAGAGGCCCTTTCAAATGGTCCGCCTGGGGTTGGGTTAGAAGATCGGGAAGAGCCCCGAGTAGATGGAGAGGGAGACGATGTTGATCTGGTCGTGCTAGTACCAGAAACCCCTTGTGTTGCCCGAGGGAGTGGATTTCCAGCACTAGCTGATTCCGTTGAAGACCAGTTACCAGTAGGCCTACCCCCTGTAGTTGCTGTTAGAGAAGAGTCAGGTGGACTAGATGTAAGACCCATAGTGAGGGGAGCAGTAGGGTCTTCTAGTTCCCAGGGTGATAGGGTTGTTGCTCCTCGGCGGACAGGCCGGGCTGGAGCAGGTCAGCATTCGAACTTGTACCACCTTCCCCGGACTGTGGGTGAGATCGGAAGCAGGGCCGCAATTGGTGTAGAAGCAATTGCTGATGATAGGTCAGTCTTGTTCAGACCCTGGACATAAATTATGTGGGTGACCCTGTATTAAGTCCATCGTCGGGGCGACGATGCAAAAGGGAGGGGTAGATGTGGCAGAATGGGTTTGTGCCCCTCCTATTTTCGTAATGTGAGGGTTTAACCAATGGGTAGTGATTTTGAAGGTATAAAAGCGCAACGCATCAGTCGTAGGTGTGCGTCATTGAGGGGGGCCGTTACTTCATCAGCGCGCCGCCGCTTGCTTGCTCGAGTGGATTGTTTACATCCGTGGTGAGTGTATTGTCTGGCTTCGCAACACTTTGAAACGAGCTATATTGGGGAGCTAATACTGATTATTTTCTAGTTGGTAGAGGCTGCCGAAGCTGCTAACCACTGTACAAAAGTGTATTTTGCTGCGTGAGGAACCAAGTGTGGACAATTGAGACGGTAAGGAGAGCGTACCGGGTGCTCAATGGCGTGTGTTATTAACATGTTTTGTATCGTTAGTGCTCTTACGTGTCTGCTTTATATATTTAAGGGGCAATTTAGTCTCTGCTTAGCTGGTGCTGATCTCTTTTGGGGGTGGGATCATTAACTGATTAACCTCCTGCGTCTCAGCGTTTCCGATTGTGAGTATCACTGGCTGCTTGAGCATTAAGCAAGGGGAGAACGAGCAGCGTAACATCTTGCTTTGTGTTTATAGGCGCGAGGTGAAGGCAATGGCTGCGTACTAGTGCTGCGTTGCAGGCTGCATATTTCATGCTACATACTTCCTGCTTTGGGCTGCATACTCCATACGCTGCGCTGCATGCTCCATGCTGCATATCTCATGCTCTGTGCCTCAGCGGGCGCTGCTGTTTTGTTTCTGTTTTGTTTTTATTATTTTGTTTCCTACTGTTTCGTTTCCTGCGTGTGTGTGCTGAAACGCGACTGCGCGTTGTCTTTAAACAAGGCTGAAGCGGCTCTGTAATGAGTGCTTGAAAGTTCTTTCTGTCTAATTTTGTTTTCAGCAGGGTTTCCCTGTTATGTAAACTTTCTTTTCTTTGGTTAATATATTAGTCATTTAACTTTATTTGTATTTTGGTGCTATAACTCATTTGATCTGAATCCAATTGTTTATTTAATTTCTTTTCTTTCTTTTTACTTATACTATTATTCATATTATTTGGTTGTGAAGCCAAGGGCATTTTGTTTAAAGTTTTGGGTTTTGTCTATTTTGATTTGTGCAGACTCATAGACTGGGCATTGCATTATTTCATACACATGCATATATTGGAAGCTGTGTAATGTTTTGTGACTTACTTAATTTAGTCTAGTAAACAAAAATCTCTATTTTGTGCAATTTGGTCTTTTGAGCTGCACTACAAGTTTATTGTTTTGTTATTTCTTTATTATTTTTCTTCGTAAACTTTCTCTGCTTGCCGCGCTCATTGCAGACACAGCGCTTGCATTCCGTGCGATTATTGTTTATTTTAATACCTCTCTTTGTTTTTGGCAGGATCTGGGCGCTGGGTGCAGACGAGTGGCTCTATTGTGGTGGTGGTGTGTCCTTCACCGTGTGTTGTGCTTCTCACTGACACCAGTCTGTGTGTGTGTGCTATGTTCACCTGATTGTAGTGATTAAATTTGGCATATGAGACTGCCCCAGTTGGTAAGACCCAGCTCCTTGCCCACAAAAGAAGTGTTATGTGTAATGAGTGGCCATATTTTTAATATTTGTACAACTCAATAAAAATATTTTTGTACCATTTACTTTTGTCTCTGACTCCTGGCGATTCGAACCTGTGCGTGCCTCTAGGGGGCACTGTTTGTTCTTTGGTTAAAATCCCAAAGTGGCGTAGTCGGAAATAAATGTCATATTGACTGTTACGACAGTCGTTTAATTGAGTTGTGTGCATTTTGTGCACCCCGCTAAGGACCCCTCCTGCCACAATAGGAATGTGACTGGTTTGAATTCAGCTCGAAATGTTTCGAGCGTTTAAGTTACGTGTTACCACGTTTTCACGTGTCCGTGGCACGACTTTCTTTTTCGTGCCAGTTTCACGTAATGTTTACTCAATTATTTTTCCTATTTTCTTACCATTGTGGTTTGGGATTGGGGTTAGAACAACTTTCTGTTACATAAAATGACATCCTAACCCAAACCCAACTCTAACCCCAACATCAAGTGAAAGCAGTTTAAATTTCTGACAAATAAATGTATAAACCATTGCCATTCTAACCCAAACCCAACTTCATCCTCGCGCAAAAACAGTTTAAAAATGAAAAAATCCCACAAATCTAACCCCAATCCCAAACGACAATGGTTTGAAAAAAGGAAAAAAATTGAGTAACCATTACGTGAAACTGGCACGAAAAAGAAAGTCGTGCCAAGGACACGTGAAAACGTGGTAACACGTAACTTAAACGCTTGAAACATTTCGAGCTGAATTCAAACCAGTCACATTCCTATCTAACCATCTGCGCTACTCACCTGACCAACGGTGAGCTCGAACTGCTTCACTGCAGAAGCTGCCTTGAAGGCTCCGGTTGAGGACTTTCATTGGTCATTTTTGTGAACCAATCAAATTTCTTTCTGCCCCTGAGCTCATGTTTAAGTAAAACTCCTATCTGAACTGGTTTGGGAAAAAAAATCAAGCGTTCAGGTTGCACCACTACGATGGCCACTCAATATAGTATGGACTGACAGCTGCTTTGTTTTCTCCTACACATGAATTTACTTGTAAAAATAACAATAACAGATATTGTCGATTGGTGTTATATTATTTTTTTAGCATTTCGTATTATCAAAATATATCATATGTTAGACAGCTTATCAATTTTAAATAAAATAACGAGACATACATAACTATTCGTGTCTGCTCCCGTTTATTGTAATGAGTGTGCACATTTGGAGAAATACTTAGACATTTTACTTCTTATTTCTTTAGACTGAATAATTATTTCTTATTAATTCCAAAGTATGCGACCCGATGATCTAATCGTGGTGTATGTGCTATTCCTCGTTTGTTTGCCTGCATCCATTGCTTTACGGCTTGCTTGTTGCGTTTAAATGCACATTTGATTTCTTTACCAGCATTGGATTTAGACCATTCAATGAGAAGAGTTAACAGCGTTTATTATGATTGATAAGCCCTCAACGGAGAATGAGGTCGGCATACATTAAAAGCCTTATTTTGTTTTTATCGTGTGCCTTCCAAAATGTATGCGACGAAACTTAAATCACGCAAAATATGAATGGTAACTAGACGTGCTTGTTGTGTGCAAGGAGTGCATTTATTTGTAAACTTTTGCTAAATCAAAATGGTTTATTTGTATTTGCTTTTTACCTGGGTTTTATCAGGTTCGCAGTCGGGACATTTTTAATCCATAGTGTATGCATAATTAATTTCAAAGAAATAAGAAGTAAAATGTGTAAGTATTCCTCAAAATGTGCTTTGGACTAAGTCCCCCGTCATCACAGCAAACGGGAGCAGACCCGAATAGGTATGGCTAGTTATTTTATTAAAAATTTCCAGCCGTCTGTAAATTTATGTTTGAAAGAAAAAAGTAAATTAATATCTTACTTACTGTTTTTGTCTTGTTTTCTAGTGAATATCTGACAATGCTTAAATGGAGATACATTTACTTGGTAAGCAAAGTGGCTTAAGATATTATGTATTGTAATAGAAAATTGTTATAAAAACGTTTTGTTTTTGCTGGGAATTCTTGTATATATTTCACAGCTATATAATTAATTATAATAACGCACTTTTTGTTGATAAACATGTTAAAAAATACATTAACACATAATAATGTGGCAACAAATCAAATGTGCATTTAAATGCAACAAGCAAAAATAAATAAATAAAGCAAATGCACGGAAAAGAAACGAGGAATAAAAGAAACACCGCGATTAAAAAAATCAGATCGCATACTTTGTAAAATAATTGAAATAAATTATAAAAATCAACAGGTTTATATTTAAAACAAATAAAAAATATCTGCCAGCGGGGTAAGAAAAATAAACTTAATTCTAGTTTCAACTTAATTCAATAATAAACTCAATTTAGGTTTATTTTTCTTACCCCACTGGCAGATATTTTTACTTGTTTTAAGCCTTAACCTATTACATTTTAGAATTTATTTCAGTAAACAAGACTTAAATTCTAAGCCACTTTGCTTATTAAGTAAATGTATCTCGATTTAAGAATTATTTTTTAACTCGAAAACATTAAGAAAATACTAAGTAAACGAACAAATTGGGATGTTCAAAACACTTAAATATTTTTTTTCACTCTACCCTTCATATTACAGCTGTCGAAAAACCACAGCAACGTTGACAGACCCGGAAGCCATGATACATTAGCAGTTTTTAAAATAAGTTAAATCTAGAATCCTTATTGGTTTTAGATACTTTAAAGCAATGAATGATCTTCTTTCTTTTGAATTGATTTGGTATTATGGAGGAGCTCTGTGTCTGGTTATTGAAGATGATTTGTTCTTTGCTCCTATGTTGGCTTATTTTTTTGTTATTTCCGTTACTATATATATTTTTTTCTTTGTTTTTTCTGATTTGAGGTTATGAAAATGTTTTAATTTGTAATAAAGGTTTTTTGAAAATTCTAAATTCTCTCTATCTCTCTCTCTCTCTCTCTCTCTCATGAGCGTGGATCAGATCCTGCATTAAAACATGAACTTCTGATTTGCTAGCTCAACGTTCTACCTCTGGGTTATACAATGAGAACGTATAGAGTTAAATGCCCGCTAGCCTCCACCCCAAAAGCCAGCGCCTTCGCCGGCTCCCCCTTTGGCTGCGTCTATTCCGGTATCGCTTCTCGGCCTTTTGGCTAAGATCAAGTGTAGTATCTGTTCTTATCAGTTTAATGTCTGATACGTCTCCTATCCGGGGACTATATGTTAAATGGATTTTTGACCTTCGGAAATGGAAGCGGAGCTTGCTCCTTCCACTCCATGCATCAACATGGTATTGCAGTGTTTCCATGAATGGTGCGCTCCCCATCTCGGGGATAAATAAGTCAAGTATAAAAAAAAGAATTTGCTTCTTTTGTGCGTGAATGACGGTGTTTTTTCTAATCCGTGTGTTTTAAAATTGCTGTGATTTCGTTGGCTTTATTGGTTTAACGAAAAGCTTGCGTGGAAATGAACACGCTGATAAAGAAATGTTTTTGTAATGTATTTAATTAATTTCTTTACAAGTTTGCGGAGGTGATACGAGGACGAATTAAACATCCTCGACACAGCTGAAGGCGCAACAAAAGCGAACGAGACCGATTGGAATGTTAAAAACACCTGAAAACTTTTTTCACTACCCTTCATACTACAGCTGTCGAAAAACCACAGCAACGTCGACAGACCTGGAAGCATAGCTGTACTTGTTTAACTCACAACGACAACGGGTAAGTCATTGAGCCCTGTGTTTTTATTTATCCACGTTCTAAAATTGCTATGCTTTCGTTGTTTCTTGATTGCTCTGTACATTTTTTTTTGTTTCTATTCCACGTAAAGTTACTTTGTAATAACGAAACCATATATTTGAATGCGCAATTTAAATCCATTTGATTTAAATTGTTTCACATATTTCACTCTACACGGTTCAACCGGGCTGGAAACGGAATAAAAACAGGGTAGATCTCGAAGAATGTTTGGTCTCAGACGTGGCTTCGTGCGCTTTCCACCTGGTCACACACAGTAAATGAAATGTTAGTCGGACGGCCTCCGGGGGCGCCGTCGATGTGATCGGTCACAGGAAGATGCGGCCGTCTGGCCTCAAAGGGTGTCGCTCATACTTACCTGGCAGGGGAGACACCATGATCATGAAGGTGGTTCACCCAGGGCGAGGCTCAGCCATTGCACTCCGGTTGGGCTGACCCTTTGCGAATTCCCCAAATGTGGGAATCTCGACTGCAAAATTTCTGATAGTGGGGGACTGCGTTCGCGCTCTCCCCTGACCTTTGTGTTAAAAATAGATTCGCTTGTCGTTTTACGTAAAATCCAAGAGACGTCTAACCACGGCCCAAGAATACATTAGTCATCAAAAAAGCGGCTATTCAACGACTACATAACTTTTAATAGACAGCGAATAAGTGTCTAGGCTAAAACAAGGCTTAATTTGGGCTGTCAGTGAAAATCTAATAGCCGTTTGACCATTCCAAACGAATAGACTAGCCATTAAATAGAACCACAATCAAACGGCTACATGTCTAAGAGCACAAAATAATGCTTAGATGATTCTTTTACTTCCAATATAAGAGGTTCTCGGGAATGGCAATCATCCAAACTAATAAATTATAAAGGCTTTTATAAGAAAATGACAACAGTTAAACAACCTAGACAGCGTTGGGCAATACAAAATGCTAATAAATACAAGACAAATTGAAATATTGTACATGCATGTACATTAAACAAGCCAACAAATCTGCCAATGGGCTACGACAATTTTTCTTGAATTAAGTGTTTATATCTAGATTTGTTTCTTACCCCTTTGGCAGATTTATTTGCTTGTTTTAAGCCCAAATTCTGAGTTTTTTCTCCCTAAAGGCTAGGTTTATTTTCTTAGGGCATTTTGCTCATCAAAAAATGCATCTTATTTTAAGACTTTCTAGATATTTGTATAGTTAAAACAGTTCGAAATAACAAGTAAGAAATGATTTTTTGCAATGTATTCATTCATTCGCTACCCTTCATACTACAGCTGTCGAAAAACCACAGCAACGTCGACAGACCTGGAAGCGTAGCTGTATTTGTTTAACTCACAAAGACAACGGGTAAAGTATTTTCTTGATTACCTAAATGACTTGCTGTAGGAAAATAAGTTTAGGTTTAAGGGGGGAAATACAGTTTAAAGGGATATTTCAATTTATGATGATAATTCTGTCATCATTTACTCATGCATACAGGCTTACAACAACACGAGGATTAGTTTTTTTCTGAGTAACACAAAAGAAGGTATTTTGAGGAATGATGGTAAACCCACAGCAGATAGTCACCATTGACTTCCATAGTAGGAATAAAAAAATATGATGGAATTTAATAGGTACCATCAACCGTGTGCTAACCATCACTTTGCAAAATATTTTCTTCATCATTTATCACGATACTTCCAAAATATTTTTTCCTACTAAGTCAATATTTCATTATTTGCTTTACAAGCTTAAAAATGATGGTGACAGGATTCCATGGTAATCACAAACAGGTAAACAAGTAAAATAATCACTATTTACTTTTAAAAGCATTTTGAAAATTGCTTGCTTATGCTGGGAGTAAAGGTATTTCATGCAAAAGGTATTTCCTCTTTAAAAGGTAATGTATGCTTCTTTTAAAGCTGACACATTTGCCACATTAAAATAACAGAAATGTGTACTGTTTAAACTTTTTGGAGCCGGTGTGTCTGTGTTCTTGGGGCACACATCTACATGTAAAAGCAGAATTGCTTATTATTCTTCTCTATTTCTTGTATAGGTCAATTATGAGTGAAGAACCGTTCACCAAATGAAGACCGCAGCCAGGTGACGGGATCCTGTGGTAATCACAAACAGGTAAACCAGTAAAATAATCATCATTTAATGTTAAAATAATTTTGAAAATTGAAGTTCTGTGTGTTCTTATTGTACTTTATTTATTTCTGCAGGTAAGCACCATACCGTAAGCTTCATTCCCTTTATAACAGGTAAGGTTCATACTGTTTTATTCTTTTGTACTGTTTTATTCGTACTGTTTTAAATCATTCAGTAAATGCAAAGTTAAACTGATGTGTTTTTAATCTATATTTAAAAGTGTCTACTGTTGAAGCACATCTGATCTCTTCTGAAAGCTGATAATAACTGAATGCTGAGGCACCTTGTTTTGAGTGAACCCTTGTTTTTTCTAAATGACCTGATCCTATTGATCCGAGTAATCGGTTTCATATTCGATTAGCATATCTGTCATGTATTGTAGCCATGAAGTGGTTTTTAAACAAGAAACAGTACTTTTTAAATCCATTGACCATTGCAATAATCGGCCCTGCTGGTGATGAAAGCATGAACAAGTTTCTCTAAGTCCTGTCTTGAGACAAAACCTCTAATTCTGGCAATATTTCTGAGATGGTAGTAAAAGCAGAATTCCTTATTATTTTTCTCTATCTCAGGCTCTACGGCATATATGTCATGATTTTATTTGTCTATTTATATGTCTATTTACAAGGACTGCCTTGGCCAAATGTTATTGTTAATTAATATTGAAGCAGTTATTTAACATAGGTCCTTTGAGTAGTGATTTGTGTAATGATCCATATATCTATTTTTATGTATATTTTTAACTTAGGAATGTGATTTTAAAGCTCATATTTGTTATTGTATGACACCTCTCATGTTATGAAAGTAAAAAATAAATGTATTTTCTGATGTCTTGCATTTCTGTTTTTAAACTGTTAATCCTTATCAAGTGCTATACATTAGAAAGTGGATATAGAGTGAAATGCACACGGTGAATAATGAACGCAGACCTTCAGTGCCGGACCTCTGACCCGCTAACCTCCATCCCGACAGCCAGCGCCTTCTCCGGATGCCATTGCGGTATCGCTTCTCGGCTTTTTGGGTAAGATCGAGTGGACACCGGGGACTACACGTTTAAATGGATTTTTGACCTTCGGCTATGGAAGCGAGGCTTGTTCCGTCCACTCCGTGCATCGACTCTGGCGCTTTCCGGGGACAAATAAGGTGAGTTTAAAATCAGAGTTTGCTTCTTTAGTGCGTGGTTGCCAGTTTGTTTGCCAGTCCGTGGTCCATAATACGTTCCGCGTTCGTGGTCTCTCCATCGCTCAGTACTTTTCTGTGTTTCTATTTTACGTAAAGCTAACACCAAAACGATTGTGGAAGGCGCTATATAGATTGTTCTCAAAGAAAAAAAAACGAGAAACAAACCCATGTGAATATGGGTCAAATTATCTAGGCGGAGCACTTCGTTCAAAGAAAAACGCAACAGAATTGTTTGCGTTGAACAAAGACAATGGTGCCTGCAGACATCGAATGTGTATTGTGGATAAAAAATGGCCAGTGGGGTGGGACAATTTTTCTTGAATTAAGTGTTTATGGGAAAAGTTCACGAATTTTTTCTTACCCTGTAGTCAGATTTATTTGCTTGTTTTAAGCATAAAATAACAGGAGAAGAAATTGTGTAGGGGGAGCAGAGGGTTTTTTTTCGTTCAAAGAAAAGCAGCGTGGCACGAATGAATGTTTGGCTGAAATGCTATCGTAATTTCCCCCTTAATTTTCCTTACAAACATGAAACCAGAGAGAAGGGTCAGTTGGCATCGAATTGCACCTTGTATTCGGTGATTGATTGAGGAAAAATATGCGTATGTGTATATATATACTTGTTTTGTTGAACAGAGACAATGGCCGCGTGCTCCAGCGTCACCTATATGCCTATTTCACAAAATGGCGGCTTTGACCGGAAGTAGGGAAAACATCGTTCAGGTTGCACCACTACGATGGCCACTCAATATAGTATGGACTGACAGCTGCTTTGTTTTCTCCTACACATGAATTTACTTGTAAAAATAACAATAACAGATATTGTCGATTGGTGTTATATTATTTTTTTAGCATTTCGTATTATCAAAATATATCATATGTTAGACAGCTTATCAATTTTAAATAAAATAACGAGACATACATAACTATTCGTGTCTGCTCCCGTTTATTGTAATGAGTGTGCACATTTGGAGAAATACTTAGACATTTTACTTCTTATTTCTTTAGACTGAATAATTATTTCTTATTAATTCCAAAGTATGCGACCCGATGATCTAATCGTGGTGTATGTGCTATTCCTCGTTTGTTTGCCTGCATCCATTGCTTTACGGCTTGCTTGTTGCGTTTAAATGCACATTTGATTTCTTTACCAGCATTGGATTTAGACCATTCAATGAGAAGAGTTAACCGCGTTTATTATGATTGATAAGCCCTCAACGGAGAATGAGGTCGGCATACATTAAAAGCCTTATTTTGTTTTTATCGTGTGCCTTCCAAAATGTATGCGACGAAACTTAAATCACGCAAAATATGAATGGTAACTAGACGTGCTTGTTGTGTGCAAGGAGTGCATTTATTTGTAAACTTTTGCTAAATCAAAATGGTTTATTTGTATTTGCTTTTTACCTGGGTTTTATCAGGTTCGCAGTCGGGACATTTTTAATCCATAGTGTATGCATAATTAATTTCAAAGAAATAAGAAGTAAAATGTGTAAGTATTCCTCAAAATGTGCTTTGGACTAAGTCCCCCGTCATCACAGCAAACGGGAGCAGACCCGAATAGGTATGGCTAGTTATTTTATTAAAAATTTCCAGCCGTCTGTAAATTTATGTTTGAAAGAAAAAAGTAAATTAATATCTTACTTACTGTTTTTGTCTTGTTTTCTAGTGAATATCTGACAATGCTTAAATGGAGATACATTTACTTGGTAAGCAAAGTGGCTTAAGATATTATGTATTGTAATAGAAAATTGTTATAAAAACGTTTTGTTTTTGCTGGGAATTCTTGTATATATTTCACAGCTATATAATTAATTATAATAACGCACTTTTTGTTGATAAACATGTTAAAAAATACATTAACACATAATAATGTGGCAACAAATCAAATGTGCATTTAAATGCAACAAGCAAAAATAAATAAATAAAGCAAATGCACGGAAAAGAAACGAGGAATAAAAGAAACACCGCGATTAAAAAAATCAGATCGCATACTTTGTAAAATAATTGAAATAAATTATAAAAATCAACAGGTTTATATTTAAAACAAATAAAAAATATCTGCCAGCGGGGTAAGAAAAATAAACTTAATTCTAGTTTCAACTTAATTCAATAATAAACTCAATTTAGGTTTATTTTTCTTACCCCACTGGCAGATATTTTTACTTGTTTTAAGCCTTAACCTATTACATTTTAGAATTTGTTTCAGTAAACAAGACTTAAATTCTAAGCCACTTTGCTTATTAAGTAAATGTATCTCGATTTAAGAATTATTTTTTAACTCGAAAACATTAAGAAAATACTAAGTAAACGAACAAATTGGGATGTTCAAAACACTTAAATATTTTTTTTCACTCTACCCTTCATATTACAGCTGTCGAAAAACCACAGCAACGTTGACAGACCCGGAAGCCATGATACATTAGCAGTTTTTAAAATAAGTTAAATCTAGAATCCTTATTGGTTTTAGATACTTTAAAGCAATGAATGATCTTCTTTCTTTTGAATTGATTTGGTATTATGGAGGAGCTCTGTGTCTGGTTATTGAAGATGATTTGTTCTTTGCTCCTATGTTGGCTTATTTTTTTGTTATTTCCGTTACTATATATATTTTTTTCTTTGTTTTTTCTGATTTGAGGTTATGAAAATGTTTTAATTTGTAATAAAGGTTTTTTGAAAATTCTAAATTCTCTCTATCTCTCTCTCTCTCTCTCTCTCTCTCATGAGCGTGGATCAGATCCTGCATTAAAACATGAACTTCTGATTTGCTAGCTCAATGTTCTACCTCTGGGTTATACAATGAGAACGTATAGAGTTAAATGCCCGCTAGCCTCCACCCCAAAAGCCAGCGCCTTCGCCGGCTCCCCTTTGGCTGCGTCTATTCCGGTATCGCTTCTCGGCCTTTTGGCTAAGATCAAGTGTAGTATCTGTTCTTATCAGTTTAATGTCTGATACGTCTCCTATCCGGGGACTATATGTTAAATGGATTTTTGACCTTCGGAAATGGAAGCGGAGCTTGCTCCTTCCACTCCATGCATCAACATGGTATTGCAGTGTTTCCATGAATGGTGCGCTCCCCATCTCGGGGATAAATAAGTCAAGTATAAAAAAAAGAATTTGCTTCTTTTGTGCGTGAATGACGGTGTTTTTTCTAATCCGTGTGTTTTAAAATTGCTGTGATTTCGTTGGCTTTATTGGTTTAACGAAAAGCTTGCGTGGAAATGAACACGCTGATAAAGAAATGTTTTTGTAATGTATTTAATTAATTTCTTTACAAGTTTGCGGAGGTGATACGAGGACGAATTAAACATCCTCGACACAGCTGAAGGCGCAACAAAAGCGAACGAGACCGATTGGAATGTTAAAAACACCTGAAAACTTTTTTCACTACCCTTCATACTACAGCTGTCGAAAAACCACAGCAACGTCGACAGACCTGGAAGCATAGCTGTACTTGTTTAACTCACAACGACAACGGGTAAGTCATTGAGCCCTGTGTTTTTATTTATCCACGTTCTAAAATTGCTATGCTTTCGTTGTTTCTTGATTGCTCTGTACATTTTTTTTTGTTTCTATTCCACGTAAAGTTACTTTGTAATAACGAAACCATATATTTGAATGCGCAATTTAAATCCATTTGATTTAAATTGTTTCACATATTTCACTCTACACGGTTCAACCGGGCTGGAAACGGAATAAAAACAGGGTAGATCTCGAAGAATGTTTGGTCTCAGACGTGGCTTCGTGCGCTTTCCACCTGGTCACACACAGTAAATGAAATGTTAGTCGGACGGCCTCCGGGGGCGCCGTCGATGTGATCGGTCACAGGAAGATGCGGCCGTCTGGCCTCAAAGGGTGTCGCTCATACTTACCTGGCAGGGGAGACACCATGATCATGAAGGTGGTTCACCCAGGGCGAGGCTCAGCCATTGCACTCCGGTTGGGCTGACCCTTTGCGAATTCCCCAAATGTGGGAATCTCGACTGCAAAATTTCTGATAGTGGGGGACTGCGTTCGCGCTCTCCCCTGACCTTTGTGTTAAAAATAGATTCGCTTGTCGTTTTACGTAAAATCCAAGAGACGTCTAACCACGGCCCAAGAATACATTAGTCATCAAAAAAGCGGCTATTCAACGACTACATAACTTTTAATAGACAGCGAATAAGTGTCTAGGCTAAAACAAGGCTTAATTTGGGCTGTCAGTGAAAATCTAATAGCCGTTTGACCATTCCAAACGAATAGACTAGCCATTAAATAGAACCACAATCAAACGGCTACATGTCTAAGAGCACAAAATAATGCTTAGATGATTCTTTTACTTCCAATATAAGAGGTTCTCGGGAATGGCAATCATCCAAACTAATAAATTATAAAGGCTTTTATAAGAAAATGACAACAGTTAAACAACCTAGACAGCGTTGGGCAATACAAAATGCTAATAAATACAAGACAAATTGAAATATTGTACATGCATGTACATTAAACAAGCCAACAAATCTGCCAATGGGCTACGACAATTTTTCTTGAATTAAGTGTTTATATCTAGATTTGTTTCTTACCCCTTTGGCAGATTTATTTGCTTGTTTTAAGCCCAAATTCTGAGTTTTTTCTCCCTAAAGGCTAGGTTTATTTTCTTAGGGCATTTTGCTCATCAAAAAATGCATCTTATTTTAAGACTTTCTAGATATTTGTATAGTTAAAACAGTTCGAAATAACAAGTAAGAAATGATTTTTTGCAATGTATTCATTCATTCGCTACCCTTCATACTACAGCTGTCGAAAAACCACAGCAACGTCGACAGACCTGGAAGCGTAGCTGTATTTGTTTAACTCACAAAGACAACGGGTAAAGTATTTTCTTGATTACCTAAATGACTTGCTGTAGGAAAATAAGTTTAGGTTTAAGGGGGGAAATACAGTTTAAAGGGATATTTCAATTTATGATGATAATTCTGTCATCATTTACTCATGCATACAGGCTTACAACAACACGAGGATTAGTTTTTTTCTGAGTAACACAAAAGAAGGTATTTTGAGGAATGATGGTAAACCCACAGCAGATAGTCACCATTGACTTCCATAGTAGGAATAAAAAAATATGATGGAATTTAATAGGTACCATCAACCGTGTGCTAACCATCACTTTGCAAAATATTTTCTTCATCATTTATCACGATACTTCCAAAATATTTTTTCCTACTAAGTCAATATTTCATTATTTGCTTTACAAGCTTAAAAATGATGGTGACAGGATTCCATGGTAATCACAAACAGGTAAACAAGTAAAATAATCACTATTTACTTTTAAAAGCATTTTGAAAATTGCTTGCTTATGCTGGGAGTAAAGGTATTTCATGCAAAAGGTATTTCCTCTTTAAAAGGTAATGTATGCTTCTTTTAAAGCTGACACATTTGCCACATTAAAATAACAGAAATGTGTACTGTTTAAACTTTTTGGAGCCGGTGTGTCTGTGTTCTTGGGGCACACATCTACATGTAAAAGCAGAATTGCTTATTATTCTTCTCTATTTCTTGTATAGGTCAATTATGAGTGAAGAACCGTTCACCAAATGAAGACCGCAGCCAGGTGACGGGATCCTGTGGTAATCACAAACAGGTAAACCAGTAAAATAATCATCATTTAATGTTAAAATAATTTTGAAAATTGAAGTTCTGTGTGTTCTTATTGTACTTTATTTATTTCTGCAGGTAAGCACCATACCGTAAGCTTCATTCCCTTTATAACAGGTAAGGTTCATACTGTTTTATTCTTTTGTACTGTTTTATTCGTACTGTTTTAAATCATTCAGTAAATGCAAAGTTAAACTGATGTGTTTTTAATCTATATTTAAAAGTGTCTACTGTTGAAGCACATCTGATCTCTTCTGAAAGCTGATAATAACTGAATGCTGAGGCACCTTGTTTTGAGTGAACCCTTGTTTTTTCTAAATGACCTGATCCTATTGATCCGAGTAATCGGTTTCATATTCGATTAGCATATCTGTCATGTATTGTAGCCATGAAGTGGTTTTTAAACAAGAAACAGTACTTTTTAAATCCATTGACCATTGCAATAATCGGCCCTGCTGGTGATGAAAGCATGAACAAGTTTCTCTAAGTCCTGTCTTGAGACAAAACCTCTAATTCTGGCAATATTTCTGAGATGGTAGTAAAAGCAGAATTCCTTATTATTTTTCTCTATCTCAGGCTCTACGGCATATATGTCATGATTTTATTTGTCTATTTATATGTCTATTTACAAGGACTGCCTTGGCCAAATGTTATTGTTAATTAATATTGAAGCAGTTATTTAACATAGGTCCTTTGAGTAGTGATTTGTGTAATGATCCATATATCTATTTTTATGTATATTTTTAACTTAGGAATGTGATTTTAAAGCTCATATTTGTTATTGTATGACACCTCTCATGTTATGAAAGTAAAAAATAAATGTATTTTCTGATGTCTTGCATTTCTGTTTTTAAACTGTTAATCCTTATCAAGTGCTATACATTAGAAAGTGGATATAGAGTGAAATGCACACGGTGAATAATGAACGCAGACCTTCAGTGCCGGACCTCTGACCCGCTAACCTCCATCCCGACAGCCAGCGCCTTCTCCGGATGCCATTGCGGTATCGCTTCTCGGCTTTTTGGGTAAGATCGAGTGGACACCGGGGACTACACGTTTAAATGGATTTTTGACCTTCGGCTATGGAAGCGAGGCTTGTTCCGTCCACTCCGTGCATCGACTCTGGCGCTTTCCGGGGACAAATAAGGTGAGTTTAAAATCAGAGTTTGCTTCTTTAGTGCGTGGTTGCCAGTTTGTTTGCCAGTCCGTGGTCCATAATACGTTCCGCGTTCGTGGTCTCTCCATCGCTCAGTACTTTTCTGTGTTTCTATTTTACGTAAAGCTAACACCAAAACGATTGTGGAAGGCGCTATATAGATTGTTCTCAAAGAAAAAAAAACGAGAAACAAACCCATGTGAATATGGGTCAAATTATCTAGGCGGAGCACTTCGTTCAAAGAAAAACGCAACAGAATTGTTTGCGTTGAACAAAGACAATGGTGCCTGCAGACATCGAATGTGTATTGTGGATAAAAAATGGCCAGTGGGGTGGGACAATTTTTCTTGAATTAAGTGTTTATGGGAAAAGTTCACGAATTTTTTCTTACCCTGTAGTCAGATTTATTTGCTTGTTTTAAGCATAAAATAACAGGAGAAGAAATTGTGTAGGGGGAGCAGAGGGTTTTTTTTCGTTCAAAGAAAAGCAGCGTGGCACGAATGAATGTTTGGCTGAAATGCTATCGTAATTTCCCCCTTAATTTTCCTTACAAACATGAAACCAGAGAGAAGGGTCAGTTGGCATCGAATTGCACCTTGTATTCGGTGATTGATTGAGGAAAAATATGCGTATGTGTATATATATACTTGTTTTGTTGAACAGAGACAATGGCCGCGTGCTCCAGCGTCACCTATATGCCTATTTCACAAAATGGCGGCTTTGACCGGAAGTAGGGAAAACATCGTTCAGGTTGCACCACTACGATGGCCACTCAATATAGTATGGACTGACAGCTGCTTTGTTTTCTCCTACACATGAATTTACTTGTAAAAATAACAATAACAGATATTGTCGATTGGTGTTATATTATTTTTTTAGCATTTCGTATTATCAAAATATATCATATGTTAGACAGCTTATCAATTTTAAATAAAATAACGAGACATACATAACTATTCGTGTCTGCTCCCGTTTATTGTAATGAGTGTGCACATTTGGAGAAATACTTAGACATTTTACTTCTTATTTCTTTAGACTGAATAATTATTTCTTATTAATTCCAAAGTATGCGACCCGATGATCTAATCGTGGTGTATGTGCTATTCCTCGTTTGTTTGCCTGCATCCATTGCTTTACGGCTTGCTTGTTGCGTTTAAATGCACATTTGATTTCTTTACCAGCATTGGATTTAGACCATTCAATGAGAAGAGTTAACCGCGTTTATTATGATTGATAAGCCCTCAACGGAGAATGAGGTCGGCATACATTAAAAGCCTTATTTTGTTTTTATCGTGTGCCTTCCAAAATGTATGCGACGGAACTTAAATCACGCAAAATATGAATGGTAACTAGACGTGCTTGTTGTGTGCAAGGAGTGCATTTATTTGTAAACTTTTGCTAAATCAAAATGGTTTATTTGTATTTGCTTTTTACCTGGGTTTTATCAGGTTCGCAGTCGGGACATTTTTAATCCATAGTGTATGCATAATTAATTTCAAAGAAATAAGAAGTAAAATGTGTAAGTATTCCTCAAAATGTGCTTTGGACTAAGTCCCCCGTCATCACAGCAAACGGGAGCAGACCCGAATAGGTATGGCTAGTTATTTTATTAAAAATTTCCAGCCGTCTGTAAATTTATGTTTGAAAGAAAAAAGTAAATTAATATCTTACTTACTGTTTTTGTCTTGTTTTCTAGTGAATATCTGACAATGCTTAAATGGAGATACATTTACTTGGTAAGCAAAGTGGCTTAAGATATTATGTATTGTAATAGAAAATTGTTATAAAAACGTTTTGTTTTTGCTGGGAATTCTTGTATATATTTCACAGCTATATAATTAATTATAATAACGCACTTTTTGTTGATAAACATGTTAAAAAATACATTAACACATAATAATGTGGCAACAAATCAAATGTGCATTTAAATGCAACAAGCAAAAATAAATAAATAAAGCAAATGCACGGAAAAGAAACGAGGAATAAAAGAAACACCGCGATTAAAAAAATCAGATCGCATACTTTGTAAAATAATTGAAATAAATTATAAAAATCAACAGGTTTATATTTAAAACAAATAAAAAATATCTGCCAGCGGGGTAAGAAAAATAAACTTAATTCTAGTTTCAACTTAATTCAATAATAAACTCAATTTAGGTTTATTTTTCTTACCCCACTGGCAGATATTTTTACTTGTTTTAAGCCTTAACCTATTACATTTTAGAATTTATTTCAGTAAACAAGACTTAAATTCTAAGCCACTTTGCTTATTAAGTAAATGTATCTCGATTTAAGAATTATTTTTTAACTCGAAAACATTAAGAAAATACTAAGTAAACGAACAAATTGGGATGTTCAAAACACTTAAATATTTTTTTTCACTCTACCCTTCATATTACAGCTGTCGAAAAACCACAGCAACGTTGACAGACCCGGAAGCCATGATACATTAGCAGTTTTTAAAATAAGTTAAATCTAGAATCCTTATTGGTTTTAGATACTTTAAAGCAATGAATGATCTTCTTTCTTTTGAATTGATTTGGTATTATGGAGGAGCTCTGTGTCTGGTTATTGAAGATGATTTGTTCTTTGCTCCTATGTTGGCTTATTTTTTTGTTATTTCCGTTACTATATATATTTTTTTCTTTGTTTTTTCTGATTTGAGGTTATGAAAATGTTTTAATTTGTAATAAAGGTTTTTTGAAAATTCTAAATTCTCTCTATCTCTCTCTCTCTCTCTCTCTCTCTCTCTCTCTCTCATGAGCGTGGATCAGATCCTGCATTAAAACATGAACTTCTGATTTGCTAGCTCAACGTTCTACCTCTGGGTTATACAATGAGAACGTATAGAGTTAAATGCCCGCTAGCCTCCACCCCAAAAGCCAGCGCCTTCGCCGGCTCCCCCTTTGGCTGCGTCTATTCCGGTATCGCTTCTCGGCCTTTTGGCTAAGATCAAGTGTAGTATCTGTTCTTATCAGTTTAATGTCTGATACGTCTCCTATCCGGGGACTATATGTTAAATGGATTTTTGACCTTCGGAAATGGAAGCGGAGCTTGCTCCTTCCACTTCATGCATCAACATGGTATTGCAGTGTTTCCATGAATGGTGCGCTCCCCATCTCGGGGATAAATAAGTCAAGTATAAAAAAAAGAATTTGCTTCTTTTGTGCGTGAATGACGGTGTTTTTTCTAATCCGTGTGTTTTAAAATTGCTGTGATTTCGTTGGCTTTATTGGTTTAACGAAAAGCTTGCGTGGAAATGAACACGCTGATAAAGAAATGTTTTTGTAATGTATTTAATTAATTTCTTTACAAGTTTGCGGAGGTGATACGAGGACGAATTAAACATCCTCGACACAGCTGAAGGCGCAACAAAAGCGAACGAGACCGATTGGAATGTTAAAAACACCTGAAAACTTTTTTCACTACCCTTCATACTACAGCTGTCGAAAAACCACAGCAACGTCGACAGACCTGGAAGCATAGCTGTACTTGTTTAACTCACAACGACAACGGGTAAGTCATTGAGCCCTGTGTTTTTATTTATCCACGTTCTAAAATTGCTATGCTTTCGTTGTTTCTTGATTGCTCTGTACATTTTTTTTTGTTTCTATTCCACGTAAAGTTACTTTGTAATAACGAAACCATATATTTGAATGCGCAATTTAAATCCATTTGATTTAAATTGTTTCACATATTTCACTCTACACGGTTCAACCGGGCTGGAAACGGAATAAAAACAGGGTAGATCTCGAAGAATGTTTGGTCTCAGACGTGGCTTCGTGCGCTTTCCACCTGGTCACACACAGTAAATGAAATGTTAGTCGGCCGGCCTCCGGGGGCGCCGTCGATGTGATCGGTCACAGGAAGATGCGGCCGTCTGGCCTCAAAGGGTGTCGCTCATACTTACCTGGCAGGGGAGACACCATGATCATGAAGGTGGTTCACCCAGGGCGAGGCTCAGCCATTGCACTCCGGTTGGGCTGACCCTTTGCGAATTCCCCAAATGTGGGAATCTCGACTGCAAAATTTCTGATAGTGGGGGACTGCGTTCGCGCTCTCCCCTGACCTTTGTGTTAAAAATAGATTCGCTTGTCGTTTTACGTAAAATCCAAGAGACGTCTAACCACGGCCCAAGAATACATTAGTCATCAAAAAAGCGGCTATTCAACGACTACATAACTTTTAATAGACAGCGAATAAGTGTCTAGGCTAAAACAAGGCTTAATTTGGGCTGTCAGTGAAAATCTAATAGCCGTTTGACCATTCCAAACGAATAGACTAGCCATTAAATAGAACCACAATCAAACGGCTACATGTCTAAGAGCACAAAATAATGCTTAGATGATTCTTTTACTTCCAATATAAGAGGTTCTCGGGAATGGCAATCATCCAAACTAATAAATTATAAAGGCTTTTATAAGAAAATGACAACAGTTAAACAACCTAGACAGCGTTGGGCAATACAAAATGCTAATAAATACAAGACAAATTGAAATATTGTACATGCATGTACATTAAACAAGCCAACAAATCTGCCAATGGGCTACGACAATTTTTCTTGAATTAAGTGTTTATATCTAGATTTGTTTCTTACCCCTTTGGCAGATTTATTTGCTTGTTTTAAGCCCAAATTCTGAGTTTTTTCTCCCTAAAGGCTAGGTTTATTTTCTTAGGGCATTTTGCTCATCAAAAAATGCATCTTATTTTAAGACTTTCTAGATATTTGTATAGTTAAAACAGTTCGAAATAACAAGTAAGAAATGATTTTTTGCAATGTATTCATTCATTCGCTACCCTTCATACTACAGCTGTCGAAAAACCACAGCAACGTCGACAGACCTGGAAGCGTAGCTGTATTTGTTTAACTCACAAAGACAACGGGTAAAGTATTTTCTTGATTACCTAAATGACTTGCTGTAGGAAAATAAGTTTAGGTTTAAGGGGGGAAATACAGTTTAAAGGGATATTTCAATTTATGATGATAATTCTGTCATCATTTACTCATGCATACAGGCTTACAACAACACGAGGATTAGTTTTTTTCTGAGTAACACAAAAGAAGGTATTTTGAGGAATGATGGTAAACCCACAGCAGATAGTCACCATTGACTTCCATAGTAGGAATAAAAAAATATGATGGAATTTAATAGGTACCATCAACCGTGTGCTAACCATCACTTTGCAAAATATTTTCTTCATCATTTATCACGATACTTCCAAAATATTTTTTCCTACTAAGTCAATATTTCATTATTTGCTTTACAAGCTTAAAAATGATGGTGACAGGATTCCATGGTAATCACAAACAGGTAAACAAGTAAAATAATCACTATTTACTTTTAAAAGCATTTTGAAAATTGCTTGCTTATGCTGGGAGTAAAGGTATTTCATGCAAAAGGTATTTCCTCTTTAAAAGGTAATGTATGCTTCTTTTAAAGCTGACACATTTGCCACATTAAAATAACAGAAATGTGTACTGTTTAAACTTTTTGGAGCCGGTGTGTCTGTGTTCTTGGGGCACACATCTACATGTAAAAGCAGAATTGCTTATTATTCTTCTCTATTTCTTGTATAGGTCAATTATGAGTGAAGAACCGTTCACCAAATGAAGACCGCAGCCAGGTGACGGGATCCTGTGGTAATCACAAACAGGTAAACCAGTAAAATAATCATCATTTAATGTTAAAATAATTTTGAAAATTGAAGTTCTGTGTGTTCTTATTGTACTTTATTTATTTCTGCAGGTAAGCACCATACCGTAAGCTTCATTCCCTTTATAACAGGTAAGGTTCATACTGTTTTATTCTTTTGTACTGTTTTATTCGTACTGTTTTAAATCATTCAGTAAATGCAAAGTTAAACTGATGTGTTTTTAATCTAGATTTAAAAGTGTCTACTGTTGAAGCACATCTGATCTCTTCTGAAAGCTGATAATAACTGAATGCTGAGGCACCTTGTTTTGAGTGAACCCTTGTTTTTTCTAAATGACCTGATCCTATTGATCCGAGTAATCGGTTTCATATTCGATTAGCATATCTGTCATGTATTGTAGCCATGAAGTGGTTTTTAAACAAGAAACAGTACTTTTTAAATCCATTGACCATTGCAATAATCGGCCCTGCTGGTGATGAAAGCATGAACAAGTTTCTCTAAGTCCTGTCTTGAGACAAAACCTCTAATTCTGGCAATATTTCTGAGATGGTAGTAAAAGCAGAATTCCTTATTATTTTTCTCTATCTCAGGCTCTACGGCATATATGTCATGATTTTATTTGTCTATTTATATGTCTATTTACAAGGACTGCCTTGGCCAAATGTTATTGTTAATTAATATTGAAGCAGTTATTTAACATAGGTCCTTTGAGTAGTGATTTGTGTAATGATCCATATATCTATTTTTATGTATATTTTTAACTTAGGAATGTGATTTTAAAGCTCATATTTGTTATTGTATGACACCTCTCATGTTATGAAAGTAAAAAATAAATGTATTTTCTGATGTCTTGCATTTCTGTTTTTAAACTGTTAATCCTTATCAAGTGCTATACATTAGAAAGTGGATATAGAGTGAAATGCACACGGTGAATAATGAACGCAGACCTTCAGTGCCGGACCTCTGACCCGCTAACCTCCATCCCGACAGCCAGCGCCTTCTCCGGATGCCATTGCGGTATCGCTTCTCGGCTTTTTGGGTAAGATCGAGTGGACACCGGGGACTACACGTTTAAATGGATTTTTGACCTTCGGCTATGGAAGCGAGGCTTGTTCCGTCCACTCCGTGCATCGACTCTGGCGCTTTCCGGGGACAAATAAGGTGAGTTTAAAATCAGAGTTTGCTTCTTTAGTGCGTGGTTGCCAGTTTGTTTGCCAGTCCGTGGTCCATAATACGTTCCGCGTTCGTGGTCTCTCCATCGCTCAGTACTTTTCTGTGTTTCTATTTTACGTAAAGCTAACACCAAAACGATTGTGGAAGGCGCTATATAGATTGTTCTCAAAGAAAAAAAAACGAGAAACAAACCCATGTGAATATGGGTCAAATTATCTAGGCGGAGCACTTCGTTCAAAGAAAAACGCAACAGAATTGTTTGCGTTGAACAAAGACAATGGTGCCTGCAGACATCGAATGTGTATTGTGGATAAAAAATGGCCAGTGGGGTGGGACAATTTTTCTTGAATTAAATGTTTATGGGAAAAGTTCACGAATTTTTTCTTACCCTGTAGTCAGATTTATTTGCTTGTTTTAAGCATAAAATAACAGGAGAAGAAATTGTGTAGGGGGAGCAGAGGGTTTTTTTTCGTTCAAAGAAAAGCAGCGTGGCACGAATGAATGTTTGGCTGAAATGCTATCGTAATTTCCCCCTTAATTTTCCTTACAAACATGAAACCAGAGAGAAGGGTCAGTTGGCATCGAATTGCACCTTGTATTCGGTGATTGATTGAGGAAAAATATGCGTATGTGTATATATATACTTGTTTTGTTGAACAGAGACAATGGCCGCGTGCTCCAGCGTCACCTATATGCCTATTTCACAAAATGGCGGCTTTGACCGGAAGTAGGGAAAACATCGTTCAGGTTGCACCACTACGATGGCCACTCAATATAGTATGGACTGACAGCTGCTTTGTTTTCTCCTACACATGAATTTACTTGTAAAAATAACAATAACAGATATTGTCGATTGGTGTTATATTATTTTTTTAGCATTTCGTATTATCAAAATATATCATATGTTAGACAGCTTATCAATTTTAAATAAAATAACGAGACATACATAACTATTCGTGTCTGCTCCCGTTTATTGTAATGAGTGTGCACATTTGGAGAAATACTTAGACATTTTACTTCTTATTTCTTTAGACTGAATAATTATTTCTTATTAATTCCAAAGTATGCGACCCGATGATCTAATCGTGGTGTATGTGCTATTCCTCGTTTGTTTGCCTGCATCCATTGCTTTACGGCTTGCTTGTTGCGTTTAAATGCACATTTGATTTCTTTACCAGCATTGGATTTAGACCATTCAATGAGAAGAGTTAACAGCGTTTATTATGATTGATAAGCCCTCAACGGAGAATGAGGTCGGCATACATTAAAAGCCTTATTTTGTTTTTATCGTGTGCCTTCCAAAATGTATGCGACGAAACTTAAATCACGCAAAATATGAATGGTAACTAGACGTGCTTGTTGTGTGCAAGGAGTGCATTTATTTGTAAACTTTTGCTAAATCAAAATGGTTTATTTGTATTTGCTTTTTACCTGGGTTTTATCAGGTTCGCAGTCGGGACATTTTTAATCCATAGTGTATGCATAATTAATTTCAAAGAAATAAGAAGTAAAATGTGTAAGTATTCCTCAAAATGTGCTTTGGACTAAGTCCCCCGTCATCACAGCAAACGGGAGCAGACCCGAATAGGTATGGCTAGTTATTTTATTAAAAATTTCCAGCCGTCTGTAAATTTATGTTTGAAAGAAAAAAGTAAATTAATATCTTACTTACTGTTTTTGTCTTGTTTTCTAGTGAATATCTGACAATGCTTAAATGGAGATACATTTACTTGGTAAGCAAAGTGGCTTAAGATATTATGTATTGTAATAGAAAATTGTTATAAAAACGTTTTGTTTTTGCTGGGAATTCTTGTATATATTTCACAGCTATATAATTAATTATAATAACGCACTTTTTGTTGATAAACATGTTAAAAAATACATTAACACATAATAATGTGGCAACAAATCAAATGTGCATTTAAATGCAACAAGCAAAAATAAATAAATAAAGCAAATGCACGGAAAAGAAACGAGGAATAAAAGAAACACCGCGATTAAAAAAATCAGATCGCATACTTTGTAAAATAATTGAAATAAATTATAAAAATCAACAGGTTTATATTTAAAACAAATAAAAAATATCTGCCAGCGGGGTAAGAAAAATAAACTTAATTCTAGTTTCAACTTAATTCAATAATAAACTCAATTTAGGTTTATTTTTCTTACCCCACTGGCAGATATTTTTACTTGTTTTAAGCCTTAACCTATTACATTTTAGAATTTATTTCAGTAAACAAGACTTAAATTCTAAGCCACTTTGCTTATTAAGTAAATGTATCTCGATTTAAGAATTATTTTTTAACTCGAAAACATTAAGAAAATACTAAGTAAACGAACAAATTGGGATGTTCAAAACACTTAAATATTTTTTTTCACTCTACCCTTCATATTACAGCTGTCGAAAAACCACAGCAACGTTGACAGACCCGGAAGCCATGATACATTAGCAGTTTTTAAAATAAGTTAAATCTAGAATCCTTATTGGTTTTAGATACTTTAAAGCAATGAATGATCTTCTTTCTTTTGAATTGATTTGGTATTATGGAGGAGCTCTGTGTCTGGTTATTGAAGATGATTTGTTCTTTGCTCCTATGTTGGCTTATTTTTTTGTTATTTCCGTTACTATATATATTTTTTTCTTTGTTTTTTCTGATTTGAGGTTATGAAAATGTTTTAATTTGTAATAAAGGTTTTTTGAAAATTCTAAATTCTCTCTATCTCTCTCTCTCTCTCTCTCTCTCTCATGAGCGTGGATCAGATCCTGCATTAAAACATGAACTTCTGATTTGCTAGCTCAACGTTCTACCTCTGGGTTATACAATGAGAACGTATAGAGTTAAATGCCCGCTAGCCTCCACCCCAAAAGCCAGCGCCTTCGCCGGCTCCCCCTTTGGCTGCGTCTATTCCGGTATCGCTTCTCGGCCTTTTGGCTAAGATCAAGTGTCTGGCCACAAGGGGGAGTGATCGCCTCATTGCAGGTTTCTGGGTTTTTGCTTACCTATAGCTTAAACCACATATCTGTGAAGAGGTATATATTGCTTTTGCTTGCTTTTTTCGCTTGCTTTTGCTTTTACTTATTTATTTTTCAGGTTTTAAAGAAGACTCTGTATTTGTGCAACGATCGTTTTAAGGTAAGTTTGAATTTTTTAATTGTTTATTGGTTTTAGTGTGTTTTAGTATATTTTAAGCTGTTGGTGCCTCCAACATGTCGGCTGCTCGTGCCGGCGTGCGGAGGCACCACAGCGTGCGGTTTATATTTAAAGAAGTTGAGGGTAAGCTCCTGGGGATGTCACGTCTTGACTTCTCCAGGAAGTTTGTCCAAAAAGCCCTCAACTTCAAAGCTACAGATATTAATTGTTTGATGACGTTGCCTTTTAACAAAGGCTTTGATTTGAGTTTTAATAGTGCTTCATTGCTTATTGATTTCTGGCAAAGATTTGAGGTTGTAAAGGCCCAGTTTTCTATGTTTACTGTGGAAAGGCTTTCTGATAACACACTTAAAACTGTGATTGTCAGGATGTTTAATGAAACAGTGACTGGAGAAGACATTTGTGTTTGGCTGGGTAGATTTTGCACTGTTCGTGGCCCGCCTATCAAAGTGCTTGATGAGGATGGCATTTGGAACTGCTCCTGGCGAATTCCCATCAAACAATGGGAGGACGCTGGGGGCTACCTAGGCCTGAGACATCTGCCTTCAATGATTGTGCTGGGAGAAAACAGGGGCTACATTCACTATCAGGGGATGCCCAAACTGTGTAGGAAGTGTGGAAGTATGGGGCATCTCGCTGAAGCATGCCAGGAATTAATATGTGGGAAGTGCAGAGAAACTGGTCATACTTTTGAAGAATGTACCAATGGCAGGAGGTGCAATCTTTGTGGAGATTCAAACCATCTCTACAGAGATTGCCCAAAAAGCTTTGCCAACAAGCTTAAGGCACCCAAGATGGCCGCCCCACATGGCCAACAAACACAAGAACAAAGGGAGGAGGAGGCGGTCCCTGAGGTTTTGGCGGGAAATTCAAAATCCCAGCCAGCTTCAGGGATTGGGCAAGATGGAGGATGTGGGGTGGCCCCAGGGGCGGAGTCAAATGTTTTAAAGGAACTTGGGGAGGAAGAGAAAGACAATGAAAGTGATGAAACAGTTTCCAGCATGATCACTGTGCCTGAGGTGAGTACTGATTCTAGTGGGAGTAAAACCGATTGTTCACTCCCAAGTGCTCAAGTGCAGAAAAGGCCTGCGGGATCTCCTTTGTCCAAGACAGAGGAGAAAAAGCTTCGGGCCACACAGCAACCAAATAGTTCCTCTTTGGAAGATCTGGATCGTGTGTGGCCCCAAGAATCCCCCAATGAGGTCTCTTTTCTTCAAATTAGGCTAAGAACATCATCGCCCAAGGAGCCACAAGAGAGTGTCTCTGTGGTTCCTCTGGAACAAATTGTCTGCTCTCCTGTCTCCAATACCGTGGGGATAAAGGAAGAGCAAGTTTCCCAAGAAATTTTATGATTTTAAATTACCTGTAGTTTTATTTGGATAATGTTTCTCTTTTAAAGTTCATGCTTTTTAAAACCTTACTGCTCATGGCCCTCACTGTCTCTACAATCAATGTGAGAAGTGTGAGGACTAACATCCGAGCACAGAGTGTTTTATCCCTTTTAAAGTCTTTTAAGTCAGATGTGTTTTTATTGCAAGAGTGTTCTCTGCCCTTTTTAACTAATTATAGAAGGTGGGAGGAACTATGGACCCCAGGACCCTCACTGTGGAGCGGATCAAATTTTAATAAATCAGATGGTGTTGCAATTTTAATAAATAATTCTAATATCTTGGTGAAGGGCAGCACGGTGGTGAGGGACGGACGGGCCATTTTAACAAATCTGACTTTTTTAGACAGGGATTTTAAGATTCTCAACGTGTATGGTTTTACAGATAAAAATGAAAGGCATGAACTTTTAGAGGTTTTGCAGCCTCACATGCTAGGTAGGGCTCCCCTGGTGGTGGCAGGGGATTTTAATTGTGTTTTAAGCCAAAAGGATAGGAAGAGGGTAGGGGAAGATTTTAAGGTAGATAAAACATCGGTTTTATTGCAGGGTTTAGTGAGAGATTTTAAGTTAGTCGACTGTTTTAAACTAATGCATCAGAGAGAGGAGGGCTTCACCTGGTTCAGTGGTGATGGCACTAAAGCCTCTCGAATCGACTATGTTTTTACAAGAGACTGCCCGCCAACCGATGCTACATTGACCCCCCTTTTCTTTTCTGATCACATGATGCTGTCTTGCACCCTTTCACTGCCCACTGGTGTGACGGTAGGGGGAGGGCTGTGGAAGCTGAACTGTTCCCTTCTCGAGGATGACGAGGTAGCTAGACAATACAGGGAGCAGTTTAGCCAATGGCAGACCCTCCAAGACTTTTATGATTCACGTGCACAATGGTGGGAGATGGTAAAACACAGGACAAGGCAATTTTTTAGAAAAATAGGAAAGATGAAAAAAGACAGGGAGAAAAGACGCATGATGGGGCTGCAAAAAAGACTGCAGAGGTATTTTAATCTTTTAAATGAAGGATTGGATTTTAGTCAAGAAATTAAAGATGTTAAAGAGGAAATGTCAGCCTTAAGTGAAACTCAAAGCAAAGGAGTATTTTTAAGAAGTAGAGAAAGAGATATTGAGGAAGGGGAAAAATGCACCAGATATTTTTTTAAGAAGATTGTTACAAAGGCTAAAGCAATAACATCACTTAAAACAGATGGGAGGGAAGTGCATACAACAAAAGAAATTTTAAATGGAGTGACAGAATTCTATGAAAGTTTATATTGCAATAAAGAAGTAGAAAACGAGACAATAAAGGAAGTTTTAGAGTTTGTGGAAAAAAAGGTAAGTTGTGAAAATGTGTTTTTATCTCAAGATTTAACCATTTTAGAATTACATACTGCTCTTAAAGGTTTTAAACGAGGGAAGTCCCCAGGAATGGATGGACTCCCCCTGGAGTTTTATGTGACGTTTTGGGATATTTTAGCACATGATTTATTGACTGTTTTTAAGGAATTTGAGACTCTAGACAAACTTCCTGACAGCTTCAGAATAGGGATAGTTTCACTTTTACATAAGAAAGGAGACAAGACTGACCTTAAGACGTGGCGACCAATCACACTTTTAAATTTTGACATTAAACTTTTTAGTAAAATTTTAGCAACACGAATGTCTACTGTTTTAGAGGACATAATCCACCCGGATCAAGCATGTGCTGTGCCTGGGAGAAAGATCACGGACAGTCTAGTGCTGATTAGAGATGCCATCTGTTTTGCGAGAGACAGAAACATTCGGCTAGCAGTCCTAAATTTAGATTTTGAAAAAGCATTCGACCGGGTCTCGCACAAGTACCTGTTTCATGTACTGGAAAAAATGGGTTTCCCAGGGAGATTCATAGCTTGGGTGGGATTGCTGTACAACGGCTTAGTCAGCAGAATTCTAGTTAACGGGCATCTTTCCCAAGCTGTAAATATATGCAGCGGCGTCCGTCAGGGGTGTCCTTTATCTCCCCTCCTGTATGTGGCATGTATGGAACCACTGGCACAGATCTTGAGAAGGGATAAATGGATTAAAGGACTAGACGTGCCTGGGACTGGTGGACTGACAGCGACCTGTGTTTTATATATGGATGACGTAACCCTTTTAACAACTGATGTTTTATCTTTACGAAGAGCAATGGACTTGACTGACTGGTACGGTCGGGCCTCAGGCGCTAAACTTAACAGAAGTAAGTCTGAGGCCCTGCTCTTCGGGCCGTGGGGGAACATTGACACAGGAGGACTGGATGTGGATTTTAAAGAAACAGACCTTAAAATTTTAGGAGTTAAATTTGACAAGGAGGGTGGTGGACGGGGAAACTGGACTGACTTGTTAGGGAAAGTTAGGAAAAGACTGGGGTTTTGGGGACAAAGACAGTTGACATTACATGGAAAAGTGCTGATTTTTAAAGCTGTAATTTTACCATTGCTTTTACTTGTATGTTCTGTTTTTAGTCCTACTAAACAATTTTTTACAGACCTGGAGAGGGCCGTATTTTATTTCCTGTGGGGGTCCAAATGGGAACGTCTAAAGAGAGAGGTCGTAAAGAAAAGACCAGAAAATGGTGGGATAGGCCTCCCAGACCCACGACTGTTTTTAACAAGCCGATTTACTGCCCTGCACATTAGTTATGCAGTGACCCCATCCAACGAGAACAAGACGACAGCTATGGTCAGATATTGGATGGGGTCCTACCTGAGATTCTTAAAAGTTTTACCAGTTGATTTAAAAACTCCAGTATCTTTTAATTTGCCCCAACAGTACAGTTTTATCAAGACATTTTTAAAGAAATACATTTTAGAGACTCAAGATGTAAATATTTTAACAAATCACAAATCTCTTGTCTCTCTTGTACAGGACCGGGAGTCAGTGAGCCCAGTTCCAGGCCTCACTTTAGAGGAGGCCAAACAAGTATGGAGGAACACTGCCCACCCCGCTCTTCAGAACAGACACAAAGATTTGGCGTGGTTGGTGGCCCATGAGATCCTCCCAGTCAGGGCGGTAATGCACTCCCGGGGTATGGCCAAGAACCCAGTCTGTCCACAGACTGGGTGTAATCTACCGGAGACTGTTCGACATCTGCTCTGGGAGTGCGGTAATGCGAGGGACCTGTGGGCCAGAACCGGTCCCCTGTTTTTCCCGTGCCTGCCAGCAGGTGGGGTCCAGATGGACTACAAGCTCGCAGTCCTGGGGGTGGGTCGGGGCCTGAGGGTGTTGTCAGCACAAGAGTTCACCTCGCTCTGGCTCACCCTAAATGCCATTAAGGACACCATCTGGACCACCAGGAACCTGCTGGTGGGGAAACGTGTTACGGTGCCCCTCCACGCACGCGAGCGGATGGTCAGAACGGTGTTGCAGGGGCACCGGACATAATCATTCGGACGAAGGGGCCGGGGCCACACAGGGAGGTCCCAGCTTGCCACCGTGCCTGGCTGCCCGTAGATGCACCCAGACCACCACCGGCTACGGGAACAGCGGGCCGGAGGGTGGGGATCTCCGCTGGGCACCAAGAAAAAAATAGAAAAAGTTTGTTCTGTAGAGTGGGGTGATGGCCACGTTGGTAAGGGCTCACCCCGGCCCTGGACAATAAAGGACTTTTAAAAAAAAAAAAAAAAAAAAAATTTTAGGTTGTTGTTTTACAATTGTTAAAAACTTTATTTCATGCATTGTTTTATTCTTAAACTCATTGGCTTTTTACCCTTTTAACACCCAGAAAAGATTTTAATAGTCCCATCTCTTTAAAAAAGTCTTAAATGTTATTTATTGTCTGACGTTTTAAAGATATTTTATTGATATAAATAACTGTGACTGTGAATGTGAGTGTTTCTTCAAAGCCATGTTTGTTTTTGAAAAAAGATGTGATGACAATAAAAAATTTTCGAAAGAAAAAATCTGTTCTTATCAGTTTAATGTCTGATACGTCTCCTATCCGGGGACTATATGTTAAATGGATTTTTGACCTTCGGAAATGGAAGCGGAGCTTGCTCCTTCCACTCCATGCATCAACATGGTATTGCAGTGTTTCCATGAATGGTGCGCTCCCCATCTCGGGGATAAATAAGTCAAGTATAAAAAAAAGAATTTGCTTCTTTTGTGCGTGAATGACGGTGTTTTTTCTAATCCGTGTGTTTTAAAATTGCTGTGATTTCGTTGGCTTTATTGGTTTAACGAAAAGCTTGCGTGGAAATGAACACGCTGATAAAGAAATGTTTTTGTAATGTATTTAATTAATTTCTTTACAAGTTTGCGGAGGTGATACGAGGACGAATTAAACATCCTCGACACAGCTGAAGGCGCAACAAAAGCGAACGAGACCGATTGGAATGTTAAAAACACCTGAAAACTTTTTTCACTACCCTTCATACTACAGCTGTCGAAAAACCACAGCAACGTCGACAGACCTGGAAGCATAGCTGTACTTGTTTAACTCACAACGACAACGGGTAAGTCATTGAGCCCTGTGTTTTTATTTATCCACGTTCTAAAATTGCTATGCTTTCGTTGTTTCTTGATTGCTCTGTACATTTTTTTTTGTTTCTATTCCACGTAAAGTTACTTTGTAATAACGAAACCATATATTTGAATGCGCAATTTAAATCCATTTGATTTAAATTGTTTCACATATTTCACTCTACACGGTTCAACCGGGCTGGAAACGGAATAAAAACAGGGTAGATCTCGAAGAATGTTTGGTCTCAGACGTGGCTTCGTGCGCTTTCCACCTGGTCACACACAGTAAATGAAATGTTAGTCGGACGGCCTCCGGGGGCGCCGTCGATGTGATCGGTCACAGGAAGATGCGGCCGTCTGGCCTCAAAGGGTGTCGCTCATACTTACCTGGCAGGGGAGACACCATGATCATGAAGGTGGTTCACCCAGGGCGAGGCTCAGCCATTGCACTCCGGTTGGGCTGACCCTTTGCGAATTCCCCAAATGTGGGAATCTCGACTGCAAAATTTCTGATAGTGGGGGACTGCGTTCGCGCTCTCCCCTGACCTTTGTGTTAAAAATAGATTCGCTTGTCGTTTTACGTAAAATCCAAGAGACGTCTAACCACGGCCCAAGAATACATTAGTCATCAAAAAAGCGGCTATTCAACGACTACATAACTTTTAATAGACAGCGAATAAGTGTCTAGGCTAAAACAAGGCTTAATTTGGGCTGTCAGTGAAAATCTAATAGCCGTTTGACCATTCCAAACGAATAGACTAGCCATTAAATAGAACCACAATCAAACGGCTACATGTCTAAGAGCACAAAATAATGCTTAGATGATTCTTTTACTTCCAATATAAGAGGTTCTCGGGAATGGCAATCATCCAAACTAATAAATTATAAAGGCTTTTATAAGAAAATGACAACAGTTAAACAACCTAGACAGCGTTGGGCAATACAAAATGCTAATAAATACAAGACAAATTGAAATATTGTACATGCATGTACATTAAACAAGCCAACAAATCTGCCAATGGGCTACGACAATTTTTCTTGAATTAAGTGTTTATATCTAGATTTGTTTCTTACCCCTTTGGCAGATTTATTTGCTTGTTTTAAGCCCAAATTCTGAGTTTTTTCTCCCTAAAGGCTAGGTTTATTTTCTTAGGGCATTTTGCTCATCAAAAAATGCATCTTATTTTAAGACTTTCTAGATATTTGTATAGTTAAAACAGTTCGAAATAACAAGTAAGAAATGATTTTTTGCAATGTATTCATTCATTCGCTACCCTTCATACTACAGCTGTCGAAAAACCACAGCAACGTCGACAGACCTGGAAGCGTAGCTGTATTTGTTTAACTCACAAAGACAACGGGTAAAGTATTTTCTTGATTACCTAAATGACTTGCTGTAGGAAAATAAGTTTAGGTTTAAGGGGGGAAATACAGTTTAAAGGGATATTTCAATTTATGATGATAATTCTGTCATCATTTACTCATGCATACAGGCTTACAACAACACGAGGATTAGTTTTTTCTGAGTAACACAAAAGAAGGTATTTTGAGGAATGATGGTAAACCCACAGCAGATAGTCACCATTGACTTCCATAGTAGGAATAAAAAAATATGATGGAATTTAATAGGTACCATCAACCGTGTGCTAACCATCACTTTGCAAAATATTTTCTTCATCATTTATCACGATACTTCCAAAATATTTTTTCCTACTAAGTCAATATTTCATTATTTGCTTTACAAGCTTAAAAATGATGGTGACAGGATTCCATGGTAATCACAAACAGGTAAACAAGTAAAATAATCACTATTTACTTTTAAAAGCATTTTGAAAATTGCTTGCTTATGCTGGGAGTAAAGGTATTTCATGCAAAAGGTATTTCCTCTTTAAAAGGTAATGTATGCTTCTTTTAAAGCTGACACATTTGCCACATTAAAATAACAGAAATGTGTACTGTTTAAACTTTTTGGAGCCGGTGTGTCTGTGTTCTTGGGGCACACATCTACATGTAAAAGCAGAATTGCTTATTATTCTTCTCTATTTCTTGTATAGGTCAATTATGAGTGAAGAACCGTTCACCAAATGAAGACCGCAGCCAGGTGACGGGATCCTGTGGTAATCACAAACAGGTAAACCAGTAAAATAATCATCATTTAATGTTAAAATAATTTTGAAAATTGAAGTTCTGTGTGTTCTTATTGTACTTTATTTATTTCTGCAGGTAAGCACCATACCGTAAGCTTCATTCCCTTTATAACAGGTAAGGTTCATACTGTTTTATTCTTTTGTACTGTTTTATTCGTACTGTTTTAAATCATTCAGTAAATGCAAAGTTAAACTGATGTGTTTTTAATCTAGATTTAAAAGTGTCTACTGTTGAAGCACATCTGATCTCTTCTGAAAGCTGATAATAACTGAATGCTGAGGCACCTTGTTTTGAGTGAACCCTTGTTTTTTCTAAATGACCTGATCCTATTGATCCGAGTAATCGGTTTCATATTCGATTAGCATATCTGTCATGTATTGTAGCCATGAAGTGGTTTTTAAACAAGAAACAGTACTTTTTAAATCCATTGACCATTGCAATAATCGGCCCTGCTGGTGATGAAAGCATGAACAAGTTTCTCTAAGTCCTGTCTTGAGACAAAACCTCTAATTCTGGCAATATTTCTGAGATGGTAGTAAAAGCAGAATTCCTTATTATTTTTCTCTATCTCAGGCTCTACGGCATATATGTCATGATTTTATTTGTCTATTTATATGTCTATTTACAAGGACTGCCTTGGCCAAATGTTATTGTTAATTAATATTGAAGCAGTTATTTAACATAGGTCCTTTGAGTAGTGATTTGTGTAATGATCCATATATCTATTTTTATGTATATTTTTAACTTAGGAATGTGATTTTAAAGCTCATATTTGTTATTGTATGACACCTCTCATGTTATGAAAGTAAAAAATAAATGTATTTTCTGATGTCTTGCATTTCTGTTTTTAAACTGTTAATCCTTATCAAGTGCTATACATTAGAAAGTGGATATAGAGTGAAATGCACACGGTGAATAATGAACGCAGACCTTCAGTGCCGGACCTCTGACCCGCTAACCTCCATCCCGACAGCCAGCGCCTTCTCCGGATGCCATTGCGGTATCGCTTCTCGGCTTTTTGGGTAAGATCGAGTGGACACCGGGGACTACACGTTTAAATGGATTTTTGACCTTCGGCTATGGAAGCGAGGCTTGTTCCGTCCACTCCGTGCATCGACTCTGGCGCTTTCCGGGGACAAATAAGGTGAGTTTAAAATCAGAGTTTGCTTCTTTAGTGCGTGGTTGCCAGTTTGTTTGCCAGTCCGTGGTCCATAATACGTTCCGCGTTCGTGGTCTCTCCATCGCTCAGTACTTTTCTGTGTTTCTATTTTACGTAAAGCTAACACCAAAACGATTGTGGAAGGCGCTATATAGATTGTTCTCAAAGAAAAAAAAACGAGAAACAAACCCATGTGAATATGGGTCAAATTATCTAGGCGGAGCACTTCGTTCAAAGAAAAACGCAACAGAATTGTTTGCGTTGAACAAAGACAATGGTGCCTGCAGACATCGAATGTGTATTGTGGATAAAAAATGGCCAGTGGGGTGGGACAATTTTTCTTGAATTAAGTGTTTATGGGAAAAGTTCACGAATTTTTTCTTACCCTGTAGTCAGATTTATTTGCTTGTTTTAAGCATAAAATAACAGGAGAAGAAATTGTGTAGGGGGAGCAGAGGGTTTTTTTTCGTTCAAAGAAAAGCAGCGTGGCACGAATGAATGTTTGGCTGAAATGCTATCGTAATTTCCCCCTTAATTTTCCTTACAAACATGAAACCAGAGAGAAGGGTCAGTTGGCATCGAATTGCACCTTGTATTCGGTGATTGATTGAGGAAAAATATGCGTATGTGTATATATATACTTGTTTTGTTGAACAGAGACAATGGCCGCGTGCTCCAGCGTCACCTATATGCCTATTTCACAAAATGGCGGCTTTGACCGGAAGTAGGGAAAACATCGTTCAGGTTGCACCACTACGATGGCCACTCAATATAGTATGGACTGACAGCTGCTTTGTTTTCTCCTACACATGAATTTACTTGTAAAAATAACAATAACAGATATTGTCGATTGGTGTTATATTATTTTTTTAGCATTTCGTATTATCAAAATATATCATATGTTAGACAGCTTATCAATTTTAAATAAAATAACGAGACATACATAACTATTCGTGTCTGCTCCCGTTTATTGTAATGAGTGTGCACATTTGGAGAAATACTTAGACATTTTACTTCTTATTTCTTTAGACTGAATAATTATTTCTTATTAATTCCAAAGTATGCGACCCGATGATCTAATCGTGGTGTATGTGCTATTCCTCGTTTGTTTGCCTGCATCCATTGCTTTACGGCTTGCTTGTTGCGTTTAAATGCACATTTGATTTCTTTACCAGCATTGGATTTAGACCATTCAATGAGAAGAGTTAACAGCGTTTATTATGATTGATAAGCCCTCAACGGAGAATGAGGTCGGCATACATTAAAAGCCTTATTTTGTTTTTATCGTGTGCCTTCCAAAATGTATGCGACGAAACTTAAATCACGCAAAATATGAATGGTAACTAGACGTGCTTGTTGTGTGCAAGGAGTGCATTTATTTGTAAACTTTTGCTAAATCAAAATGGTTTATTTGTATTTGCTTTTTACCTGGGTTTTATCAGGTTCGCAGTCGGGACATTTTTAATCCATAGTGTATGCATAATTAATTTCAAAGAAATAAGAAGTAAAATGTGTAAGTATTCCTCAAAATGTGCTTTGGACTAAGTCCCCCGTCATCACAGCAAACGGGAGCAGACCCGAATAGGTATGGCTAGTTATTTTATTAAAAATTTCCAGCCGTCTGTAAATTTATGTTTGAAAGAAAAAAGTAAATTAATATCTTACTTACTGTTTTTGTCTTGTTTTCTAGTGAATATCTGACAATGCTTAAATGGAGATACATTTACTTGGTAAGCAAAGTGGCTTAAGATATTATGTATTGTAATAGAAAATTGTTATAAAAACGTTTTGTTTTTGCTGGGAATTCTTGTATATATTTCACAGCTATATAATTAATTATAATAACGCACTTTTTGTTGATAAACATGTTAAAAAATACATTAACACATAATAATGTGGCAACAAATCAAATGTGCATTTAAATGCAACAAGCAAAAATAAATAAATAAAGCAAATGCACGGAAAAGAAACGAGGAATAAAAGAAACACCGCGATTAAAAAAATCAGATCGCATACTTTGTAAAATAATTGAAATAAATTATAAAAATCAACAGGTTTATATTTAAAACAAATAAAAAATATCTGCCAGCGGGGTAAGAAAAATAAACTTAATTCTAGTTTCAACTTAATTCAATAATAAACTCAATTTAGGTTTATTTTTCTTACCCCACTGGCAGATATTTTTACTTGTTTTAAGCCTTAACCTATTACATTTTAGAATTTATTTCAGTAAACAAGACTTAAATTCTAAGCCACTTTGCTTATTAAGTAAATGTATCTCGATTTAAGAATTATTTTTTAACTCGAAAACATTAAGAAAATACTAAGTAAACGAACAAATTGGGATGTTCAAAACACTTAAATATTTTTTTTCACTCTACCCTTCATATTACAGCTGTCGAAAAACCACAGCAACGTTGACAGACCCGGAAGCCATGATACATTAGCAGTTTTTAAAATAAGTTAAATCTAGAATCCTTATTGGTTTTAGATACTTTAAAGCAATGAATGATCTTCTTTCTTTTGAATTGATTTGGTATTATGGAGGAGCTCTGTGTCTGGTTATTGAAGATGATTTGTTCTTTGCTCCTATGTTGGCTTATTTTTTTGTTATTTCCGTTACTATATATATTTTTTTCTTTGTTTTTTCTGATTTGAGGTTATGAAAATGTTTTAATTTGTAATAAAGGTTTTTTGAAAATTCTAAATTCTCTCTATCTCTCTCTCTCTCTCTCTCTCTCATGAGCGTGGATCAGATCCTGCATTAAAACATGAACTTCTGATTTGCTAGCTCAACGTTCTACCTCTGGGTTATACAATGAGAACGTATAGAGTTAAATGCCCGCTAGCCTCCACCCCAAAAGCCAGCGCCTTCGCCGGCTCCCCCTTTGGCTGCGTCTATTCCGGTATCGCTTCTCGGCCTTTTGGCTAAGATCAAGTGTAGTATCTGTTCTTATCAGTTTAATGTCTGATACGTCTCCTATCCGGGGACTATATGTTAAATGGATTTTTGACCTTCGGAAATGGAAGCGGAGCTTGCTCCTTCCACTCCATGCATCAACATGGTATTGCAGTGTTTCCATGAATGGTGCGCTCCCCATCTCGGGGATAAATAAGTCAAGTATAAAAAAAAGAATTTGCTTCTTTTGTGCGTGAATGACGGTGTTTTTTCTAATCCGTGTGTTTTAAAATTGCTGTGATTTCGTTGGCTTTATTGGTTTAACGAAAAGCTTGCGTGGAAATGAACACGCTGATAAAGAAATGTTTTTGTAATGTATTTAATTAATTTCTTTACAAGTTTGCGGAGGTGATACGAGGACGAATTAAACATCCTCGACACAGCTGAAGGCGCAACAAAAGCGAACGAGACCGATTGGAATGTTAAAAACACCTGAAAACTTTTTTCACTACCCTTCATACTACAGCTGTCGAAAAACCACAGCAACGTCGACAGACCTGGAAGCATAGCTGTACTTGTTTAACTCACAACGACAACGGGTAAGTCATTGAGCCCTGTGTTTTTATTTATCCACGTTCTAAAATTGCTATGCTTTCGTTGTTTCTTGATTGCTCTGTACATTTTTTTTTGTTTCTATTCCACGTAAAGTTACTTTGTAATAACGAAACCATATATTTGAATGCGCAATTTAAATCCATTTGATTTAAATTGTTTCACATATTTCACTCTACACGGTTCAACCGGGCTGGAAACGGAATAAAAACAGGGTAGATCTCGAAGAATGTTTGGTCTCAGACGTGGCTTCGTGCGCTTTCCACCTGGTCACACACAGTAAATGAAATGTTAGTCGGACGGCCTCCGGGGGCGCCGTCGATGTGATCGGTCACAGGAAGATGCGGCCGTCTGGCCTCAAAGGGTGTCGCTCATACTTACCTGGCAGGGGAGACACCATGATCATGAAGGTGGTTCACCCAGGGCGAGGCTCAGCCATTGCACTCCGGTTGGGCTGACCCTTTGCGAATTCCCCAAATGTGGGAATCTCGACTGCAAAATTTCTGATAGTGGGGGACTGCGTTCGCGCTCTCCCCTGACCTTTGTGTTAAAAATAGATTCGCTTGTCGTTTTACGTAAAATCCAAGAGACGTCTAACCACGGCCCAAGAATACATTAGTCATCAAAAAAGCGGCTATTCAACGACTACATAACTTTTAATAGACAGCGAATAAGTGTCTAGGCTAAAACAAGGCTTAATTTGGGCTGTCAGTGAAAATCTAATAGCCGTTTGACCATTCCAAACGAATAGACTAGCCATTAAATAGAACCACAATCAAACGGCTACATGTCTAAGAGCACAAAATAATGCTTAGATGATTCTTTTACTTCCAATATAAGAGGTTCTCGGGAATGGCAATCATCCAAACTAATAAATTATAAAGGCTTTTATAAGAAAATGACAACAGTTAAACAACCTAGACAGCGTTGGGCAATACAAAATGCTAATAAATACAAGACAAATTGAAATATTGTACATGCATGTACATTAAACAAGCCAACAAATCTGCCAATGGGCTACGACAATTTTTCTTGAATTAAGTGTTTATATCTAGATTTGTTTCTTACCCCTTTGGCAGATTTATTTGCTTGTTTTAAGCCCAAATTCTGAGTTTTTTCTCCCTAAAGGCTAGGTTTATTTTCTTAGGGCATTTTGCTCATCAAAAAATGCATCTTATTTTAAGACTTTCTAGATATTTGTATAGTTAAAACAGTTCGAAATAACAAGTAAGAAATGATTTTTTGCAATGTATTCATTCATTCGCTACCCTTCATACTACAGCTGTCGAAAAACCACAGCAACGTCGACAGACCTGGAAGCGTAGCTGTATTTGTTTAACTCACAAAGACAACGGGTAAAGTATTTTCTTGATTACCTAAATGACTTGCTGTAGGAAAATAAGTTTAGGTTTAAGGGGGGAAATACAGTTTAAAGGGATATTTCAATTTATGATGATAATTCTGTCATCATTTACTCATGCATACAGGCTTACAACAACACGAGGATTAGTTTTTTTCTGAGTAACACAAAAGAAGGTATTTTGAGGAATGATGGTAAACCCACAGCAGATAGTCACCATTGACTTCCATAGTAGGAATAAAAAAATATGATGGAATTTAATAGGTACCATCAACCGTGTGCTAACCATCACTTTGCAAAATATTTTCTTCATCATTTATCACGATACTTCCAAAATATTTTTTCCTACTAAGTCAATATTTCATTATTTGCTTTACAAGCTTAAAAATGATGGTGACAGGATTCCATGGTAATCACAAACAGGTAAACAAGTAAAATAATCACTATTTACTTTTAAAAGCATTTTGAAAATTGCTTGCTTATGCTGGGAGTAAAGGTATTTCATGCAAAAGGTATTTCCTCTTTAAAAGGTAATGTATGCTTCTTTTAAAGCTGACACATTTGCCACATTAAAATAACAGAAATGTGTACTGTTTAAACTTTTTGGAGCCGGTGTGTCTGTGTTCTTGGGGCACACATCTACATGTAAAAGCAGAATTGCTTATTATTCTTCTCTATTTCTTGTATAGGTCAATTATGAGTGAAGAACCGTTCACCAAATGAAGACCGCAGCCAGGTGACGGGATCCTGTGGTAATCACAAACAGGTAAACCAGTAAAATAATCATCATTTAATGTTAAAATAATTTTGAAAATTGAAGTTCTGTGTGTTCTTATTGTACTTTATTTATTTCTGCAGGTAAGCACCATACCGTAAGCTTCATTCCCTTTATAACAGGTAAGGTTCATACTGTTTTATTCTTTTGTACTGTTTTATTCGTACTGTTTTAAATCATTCAGTAAATGCAAAGTTAAACTGATGTGTTTTTAATCTAGATTTAAAAGTGTCTACTGTTGAAGCACATCTGATCTCTTCTGAAAGCTGATAATAACTGAATGCTGAGGCACCTTGTTTTGAGTGAACCCTTGTTTTTTCTAAATGACCTGATCCTATTGATCCGAGTAATCGGTTTCATATTCGATTAGCATATCTGTCATGTATTGTAGCCATGAAGTGGTTTTTAAACAAGAAACAGTACTTTTTAAATCCATTGACCATTGCAATAATCGGCCCTGCTGGTGATGAAAGCATGAACAAGTTTCTCTAAGTCCTGTCTTGAGACAAAACCTCTAATTCTGGCAATATTTCTGAGATGGTAGTAAAAGCAGAATTCCTTATTATTTTTCTCTATCTCAGGCTCTACGGCATATATGTCATGATTTTATTTGTCTATTTATATGTCTATTTACAAGGACTGCCTTGGCCAAATGTTATTGTTAATTAATATTGAAGCAGTTATTTAACATAGGTCCTTTGAGTAGTGATTTGTGTAATGATCCATATATCTATTTTTATGTATATTTTTAACTTAGGAATGTGATTTTAAAGCTCATATTTGTTATTGTATGACACCTCTCATGTTATGAAAGTAAAAAATAAATGTATTTTCTGATGTCTTGCATTTCTGTTTTTAAACTGTTAATCCTTATCAAGTGCTATACATTAGAAAGTGGATATAGAGTGAAATGCACACGGTGAATAATGAACGCAGACCTTCAGTGCCGGACCTCTGACCCGCTAACCTCCATCCCGACAGCCAGCGCCTTCTCCGGATGCCATTGCGGTATCGCTTCTCGGCTTTTTGGGTAAGATCGAGTGGACACCGGGGACTACACGTTTAAATGGATTTTTGACCTTCGGCTATGGAAGCGAGGCTTGTTCCGTCCACTCCGTGCATCGACTCTGGCGCTTTCCGGGGACAAATAAGGTGAGTTTAAAATCAGAGTTTGCTTCTTTAGTGCGTGGTTGCCAGTTTGTTTGCCAGTCCGTGGTCCATAATACGTTCCGCGTTCGTGGTCTCTCCATCGCTCAGTACTTTTCTGTGTTTCTATTTTACGTAAAGCTAACACCAAAACGATTGTGGAAGGCGCTATATAGATTGTTCTCAAAGAAAAAAAAACGAGAAACAAACCCATGTGAATATGGGTCAAATTATCTAGGCGGAGCACTTCGTTCAAAGAAAAACGCAACAGAATTGTTTGCGTTGAACAAAGACAATGGTGCCTGCAGACATCGAATGTGTATTGTGGATAAAAAATGGCCAGTGGGGTGGGACAATTTTTCTTGAATTAAGTGTTTATGGGAAAAGTTCACGAATTTTTTCTTACCCTGTAGTCAGATTTATTTGCTTGTTTTAAGCATAAAATAACAGGAGAAGAAATTGTGTAGGGGGAGCAGAGGGTTTTTTTTCGTTCAAAGAAAAGCAGCGTGGCACGAATGAATGTTTGGCTGAAATGCTATCGTAATTTCCCCCTTAATTTTCCTTACAAACATGAAACCAGAGAGAAGGGTCAGTTGGCATCGAATTGCACCTTGTATTCGGTGATTGATTGAGGAAAAATATGCGTATGTGTATATATATACTTGTTTTGTTGAACAGAGACAATGGCCGCGTGCTCCAGCGTCACCTATATGCCTATTTCACAAAATGGCGGCTTTGACCGGAAGTAGGGAAAACATCGTTCAGGTTGCACCACTACGATGGCCACTCAATATAGTATGGACTGACAGCTGCTTTGTTTTCTCCTACACATGAATTTACTTGTAAAAATAACAATAACAGATATTGTCGATTGGTGTTATATTATTTTTTTAGCATTTCGTATTATCAAAATATATCATATGTTAGACAGCTTATCAATTTTAAATAAAATAACGAGACATACATAACTATTCGTGTCTGCTCCCGTTTATTGTAATGAGTGTGCACATTTGGAGAAATACTTAGACATTTTACTTCTTATTTCTTTAGACTGAATAATTATTTCTTATTAATTCCAAAGTATGCGACCCGATGATCTAATCGTGGTGTATGTGCTATTCCTCGTTTGTTTGCCTGCATCCATTGCTTTACGGCTTGCTTGTTGCGTTTAAATGCACATTTGATTTCTTTACCAGCATTGGATTTAGACCATTCAATGAGAAGAGTTAACAGCGTTTATTATGATTGATAAGCCCTCAACGGAGAATGAGGTCGGCATACATTAAAAGCCTTATTTTGTTTTTATCGTGTGCCTTCCAAAATGTATGCGACGAAACTTAAATCACGCAAAATATGAATGGTAACTAGACGTGCTTGTTGTGTGCAAGGAGTGCATTTATTTGTAAACTTTTGCTAAATCAAAATGGTTTATTTGTATTTGCTTTTTACCTGGGTTTTATCAGGTTCGCAGTCGGGACATTTTTAATCCATAGTGTATGCATAATTAATTTCAAAGAAATAAGAAGTAAAATGTGTAAGTATTCCTCAAAATGTGCTTTGGACTAAGTCCCCCGTCATCACAGCAAACGGGAGCAGACCCGAATAGGTATGGCTAGTTATTTTATTAAAAATTTCCAGCCGTCTGTAAATTTATGTTTGAAAGAAAAAAGTAAATTAATATCTTACTTACTGTTTTTGTCTTGTTTTCTAGTGAATATCTGACAATGCTTAAATGGAGATACATTTACTTGGTAAGCAAAGTGGCTTAAGATATTATGTATTGTAATAGAAAATTGTTATAAAAACGTTTTGTTTTTGCTGGGAATTCTTGTATATATTTCACAGCTATATAATTAATTATAATAACGCACTTTTTGTTGATAAACATGTTAAAAAATACATTAACACATAATAATGTGGCAACAAATCAAATGTGCATTTAAATGCAACAAGCAAAAATAAATAAATAAAGCAAATGCACGGAAAAGAAACGAGGAATAAAAGAAACACCGCGATTAAAAAAATCAGATCGCATACTTTGTAAAATAATTGAAATAAATTATAAAAATCAACAGGTTTATATTTAAAACAAATAAAAAATATCTGCCAGCGGGGTAAGAAAAATAAACTTAATTCTAGTTTCAACTTAATTCAATAATAAACTCAATTTAGGTTTATTTTTCTTACCCCACTGGCAGATATTTTTACTTGTTTTAAGCCTTAACCTATTACATTTTAGAATTTATTTCAGTAAACAAGACTTAAATTCTAAGCCACTTTGCTTATTAAGTAAATGTATCTCGATTTAAGAATTATTTTTTAACTCGAAAACATTAAGAAAATACTAAGTAAACGAACAAATTGGGATGTTCAAAACACTTAAATATTTTTTTTCACTCTACCCTTCATATTACAGCTGTCGAAAAACCACAGCAACGTTGACAGACCCGGAAGCCATGATACATTAGCAGTTTTTAAAATAAGTTAAATCTAGAATCCTTATTGGTTTTAGATACTTTAAAGCAATGAATGATCTTCTTTCTTTTGAATTGATTTGGTATTATGGAGGAGCTCTGTGTCTGGTTATTGAAGATGATTTGTTCTTTGCTCCTATGTTGGCTTATTTTTTTGTTATTTCCGTTACTATATATATTTTTTTCTTTGTTTTTTCTGATTTGAGGTTATGAAAATGTTTTAATTTGTAATAAAGGTTTTTTGAAAATTCTAAATTCTCTCTATCTCTCTCTCTCTCTCTCTCTCTCATGAGCGTGGATCAGATCCTGCATTAAAACATGAACTTCTGATTTGCTAGCTCAACGTTCTACCTCTGGGTTATACAATGAGAACGTATAGAGTTAAATGCCCGCTAGCCTCCACCCCAAAAGCCAGCGCCTTCGCCGGCTCCCCCTTTGGCTGCGTCTATTCCGGTATCGCTTCTCGGCCTTTTGGCTAAGATCAAGTGTAGTATCTGTTCTTATCAGTTTAATGTCTGATACGTCTCCTATCCGGGGACTATATGTTAAATGGATTTTTGACCTTCAGAAATGGAAGCGGAGCTTGCTCCTTCCACTCCATGCATCAACATGGTATTGCAGTGTTTCCATGAATGGTGCGCTCCCCATCTCGGGGATAAATAAGTCAAGTATAAAAAAAAGAATTTGCTTCTTTTGTGCGTGAATGACGGTGTTTTTTCTAATCCGTGTGTTTTAAAATTGCTGTGATTTCGTTGACTTTATTGGTTTAACGAAAAGCTTGCGTGGAAATGAACACGCTGATAAAGAAATGTTTTTGTAATGTATTTAATTAATTTCTTTACAAGTTTGCGGAGGTGATACGAGGACGAATTAAACATCCTCGACACAGCTGAAGGCGCAACAAAAGTGAACGAGACCGATTGGAATGTTAAAAACACCTGAAAACTTTTTTCACTACCCTTCATACTACAGCTGTCGAAAAACCACAGCAACGTCGACAGACCTGGAAGCATAGCTGTACTTGTTTAACTCACAACGACAACGGGTAAGTCATTGAGCCCTGTGTTTTTATTTATCCACGTTCTAAAATTGCTATGCTTTCGTTGTTTCTTGATTGCTCTGTACATTTTTTTTTGTTTCTATTCCACGTAAAGTTACTTTGTAATAACGAAACCATATATTTGAATGCGCAATTTAAATCCATTTGATTTAAATTGTTTCACATATTTCACTCTACACGGTTCAACCGGGCTGGAAACGGAATAAAAACAGGGTAGATCTCGAAGAATGTTTGGTCTCAGACGTGGCTTCGTGCGCTTTCCACCTGGTCACACACAGTAAATGAAATGTTAGTCGGACGGCCTCCGGGGGCGCCGTCGATGTGATCGGTCACAGGAAGATGCGGCCGTCTGGCCTCAAAGGGTGTCGCTCATACTTACCTGGCAGGGGAGACACCATGATCATGAAGGTGGTTCACCCAGGGCGAGGCTCAGCCATTGCACTCCGGTTGGGCTGACCCTTTGCGAATTCCCCAAATGTGGGAATCTCGACTGCAAAATTTCTGATAGTGGGGGACTGCGTTCGCGCTCTCCCCTGACTTTGTGTTAAAAATAGATTCGCTTGTCGTTTTACGTAAAATCCAAGAGACGTCTAACCACGGCCCAAGAATACATTAGACATCAAAAAAGCGGCTATTCAACGACTACATAACTTTTAATAGACAGCGAATAAGTGTCTAGGCTAAAACAAGGCTTAATTTGGGCTGTCAGTGAAAATCTAATAGCCGTTTGACCATTCCAAACGAATAGACTAGCCATTAAATAGAACCACAATCAAACGGCTACATGTCTAAGAGCACAAAATAATGCTTAGATGATTCTTTTACTTCCAATATAAGAGGTTCTCGGGAATGGCAATCATCCAAACTAATAAATTATAAAGGCTTTTATAAGAAAATGACAACAGTTAAACAACCTAGACAGCGTTGGGCAATACAAAATGCTAATAAATACAAGACAAATTGAAATATTGTACATGCATGTACATTAAACAAGCCAACAAATCTGCCAATGGGCTACGACAATTTTTCTTGAATTAAGTGTTTATATCTAGATTTGTTTCTTACCCCTTTGGCAGATTTATTTGCTTGTTTTAAGCCCAAATTCTGAGTTTTTTCTCCCTAAAGGCTAGGTTTATTTTCTTAGGGCATTTTGCTCATCAAAAAATGCATCTTATTTTAAGACTTTCTAGATATTTGTATAGTTAAAACAGTTCGAAATAACAAGTAAGAAATGATTTTTTGCAATGTATTCATTCATTCGCTACCCTTCATACTACAGCTGTCGAAAAACCACAGCAACGTCGACAGACCTGGAAGCGTAGCTGTATTTGTTTAACTCACAAAGACAACGGGTAAAGTATTTTCTTGATTACCTAAATGACTTGCTGTAGGAAAATAAGTTTAGGTTTAAGGGGGGAAATACAGTTTAAAGGGATATTTCAATTTATGATGATAATTCTGTCATCATTTACTCATGCATACAGGCTTACAACAACACGAGGATTAGTTTTTTTCTGAGTAACACAAAAGAAGGTATTTTGAGGAATGATGGTAAACCCACAGCAGATAGTCACCATTGACTTCCATAGTAGGAATAAAAAAATATGATGGAATTTAATAGGTACCATCAACCGTGTGCTAACCATCACTTTGCAAAATATTTTCTTCATCATTTATCACGATACTTCCAAAATATTTTTTCCTACTAAGTCAATATTTCATTATTTGCTTTACAAGCTTAAAAATGATGGTGACAGGATTCCATGGTAATCACAAACAGGTAAACAAGTAAAATAATCACTATTTACTTTTAAAAGCATTTTGAAAATTGCTTGCTTATGCTGGGAGTAAAGGTATTTCATGCAAAAGGTATTTATTTCCTCTTTAAAAGGTAATGTATGCTTCTTTTAAAGCTGACACATTTGCCACATTAAAATAACAGAAATGTGTACTGTTTAAACTTTTTGGAGCCGGTGTGTCTGTGTTCTTGGGGCACACATCTACATGTAAAAGCAGAATTGCTTATTATTCTTCTCTATTTCTTGTATAGGTCAATTATGAGTGAAGAACCGTTCACCAAATGAAGACCGCAGCCAGGTGACGGGATCCTGTGGTAATCACAAACAGGTAAACCAGTAAAATAATCATCATTTAATGTTAAAATAATTTTGAAAATTGAAGTTCTGTGTGTTCTTATTGTACTTTATTTATTTCTGCAGGTAAGCACCATACCGTAAGCTTCATTCCCTTTATAACAGGTAAGGTTCATACTGTTTTATTCTTTTGTACTGTTTTATTCGTACTGTTTTAAATCATTCAGTAAATGCAAAGTTAAACTGATGTGTTTTTAATCTATATTTAAAAGTGTCTACTGTTGAAGCACATCTGATCTCTTCTGAAAGCTGATAATAACTGAATGCTGAGGCACCTTGTTTTGAGTGAACCCTTGTTTTTTCTAAATGACCTGATCCTATTGATCCGAGTAATCGGTTTCATATTCGATTAGCATATCTGTCATGTATTGTAGCCATGAAGTGGTTTTTAAACAAGAAACAGTACTTTTTAAATCCATTGACCATTGCAATAATCGGCCCTGCTGGTGATGAAAGCATGAACAAGTTTCTCTAAGTCCTGTCTTGAGACAAAACCTCTAATTCTGGCAATATTTCTGAGATGGTAGTAAAAGCAGAATTCCTTATTATTTTTCTCTATCTCAGGCTCTACGGCATATATGTCATGATTTTATTTGTCTATTTATATGTCTATTTACAAGGACTGCCTTGGCCAAATGTTATTGTTAATTAATATTGAAGCAGTTATTTAACATAGGTCCTTTGAGTAGTGATTTGTGTAATGATCCATATATCTATTTTTATGTATATTTTTAACTTAGGAATGTGATTTTAAAGCTCATATTTGTTATTGTATGACACCTCTCATGTTATGAAAGTAAAAAATAAATGTATTTTCTGATGTCTTGCATTTCTGTTTTTAAACTGTTAATCCTTATCAAGTGCTATACATTAGAAAGTGGATATAGAGTGAAATGCACACGGTGAATAATGAACGCAGACCTTCAGTGCCGGACCTCTGACCCGCTAACCTCCATCCCGACAGCCAGCGCCTTCTCCGGATGCCATTGCGGTATCGCTTCTCGGCTTTTTGGGTAAGATCGAGTGGACACCGGGGACTACACGTTTAAATGGATTTTTGACCTTCGGCTATGGAAGCGAGGCTTGTTCCGTCCACTCCGTGCATCGACTCTGGCGCTTTCCGGGGACAAATAAGGTGAGTTTAAAATCAGAGTTTGCTTCTTTAGTGCGTGGTTGCCAGTTTGTTTGCCAGTCCGTGGTCCATAATACGTTCCGCGTTCGTGGTCTCTCCATCGCTCAGTACTTTTCTGTGTTTCTATTTTACGTAAAGCTAACACCAAAACGATTGTGGAAGGCGCTATATAGATTGTTCTCAAAGAAAAAAAAACGAGAAACAAACCCATGTGAATATGGGTCAAATTATCTAGGCGGAGCACTTCGTTCAAAGAAAAACGCAACAGAATTGTTTGCGTTGAACAAAGACAATGGTGCCTGCAGACATCGAATGTGTATTGTGGATAAAAAATGGCCAGTGGGGTGGGACAATTTTTCTTGAATTAAGTGTTTATGGGAAAAGTTCACGAATTTTTTCTTACCCTGTAGTCAGATTTATTTGCTTGTTTTAAGCATAAAATAACAGGAGAAGAAATTGTGTAGGGGGAGCAGAGGGTTTTTTTTCGTTCAAAGAAAAGCAGCGTGGCACGAATGAATGTTTGGCTGAAATGCTATCGTAATTTCCCCCTTAATTTTCCTTACAAACATGAAACCAGAGAGAAGGGTCAGTTGGCATCGAATTGCACCTTGTATTCGGTGATTGATTGAGGAAAAATATGCGTATGTGTATATATATACTTGTTTTGTTGAACAGAGACAATGGCCGCGTGCTCCAGCGTCACCTATATGCCTATTTCACAAAATGGCGGCTTTGACCGGAAGTAGGGAAAACATCGTTCAGGTTGCACCACTACGATGGCCACTCAATATAGTATGGACTGACAGCTGCTTTGTTTTCTCCTACACATGAATTTACTTGTAAAAATAACAATAACAGATATTGTCGATTGGTGTTATATTATTTTTTTAGCATTTCGTATTATCAAAATATATCATATGTTAGACAGCTTATCAATTTTAAATAAAATAACGAGACATACATAACTATTCGTGTCTGCTCCCGTTTATTGTAATGAGTGTGCACATTTGGAGAAATACTTAGACATTTTACTTCTTATTTCTTTAGACTGAATAATTATTTCTTATTAATTCCAAAGTATGCGACCCGATGATCTAATCGTGGTGTATGTGCTATTCCTCGTTTGTTTGCCTGCATCCATTGCTTTACGGCTTGCTTGTTGCGTTTAAATGCACATTTGATTTCTTTACCAGCATTGGATTTAGACCATTCAATGAGAAGAGTTAACAGCGTTTATTATGATTGATAAGCCCTCAACGGAGAATGAGGTCGGCATACATTAAAAGCCTTATTTTGTTTTTATCGTGTGCCTTCCAAAATGTATGCGACGAAACTTAAATCACGCAAAATATGAATGGTAACTAGACGTGCTTGTTGTGTGCAAGGAGTGCATTTATTTGTAAACTTTTGCTAAATCAAAATGGTTTATTTGTATTTGCTTTTTACCTGGGTTTTATCAGGTTCGCAGTCGGGACATTTTTAATCCATAGTGTATGCATAATTAATTTCAAAGAAATAAGAAGTAAAATGTGTAAGTATTCCTCAAAATGTGCTTTGGACTAAGTCCCCCGTCATCACAGCAAACGGGAGCAGACCCGAATAGGTATGGCTAGTTATTTTATTAAAAATTTCCAGCCGTCTGTAAATTTATGTTTGAAAGAAAAAAGTAAATTAATATCTTACTTACTGTTTTTGTCTTGTTTTCTAGTGAATATCTGACAATGCTTAAATGGAGATACATTTACTTGGTAAGCAAAGTGGCTTAAGATATTATGTATTGTAATAGAAAATTGTTATAAAAACGTTTTGTTTTTGCTGGGAATTCTTGTATATATTTCACAGCTATATAATTAATTATAATAACGCACTTTTTGTTGATAAACATGTTAAAAAATACATTAACACATAATAATGTGGCAACAAATCAAATGTGCATTTAAATGCAACAAGCAAAAATAAATAAATAAAGCAAATGCACGGAAAAGAAACGAGGAATAAAAGAAACACCGCGATTAAAAAAATCAGATCGCATACTTTGTAAAATAATTGAAATAAATTATAAAAATCAACAGGTTTATATTTAAAACAAATAAAAAATATCTGCCAGCGGGGTAAGAAAAATAAACTTAATTCTAGTTTCAACTTAATTCAATAATAAACTCAATTTAGGTTTATTTTTCTTACCCCACTGGCAGATATTTTTACTTGTTTTAAGCCTTAACCTATTACATTTTAGAATTTATTTCAGTAAACAAGACTTAAATTCTAAGCCACTTTGCTTATTAAGTAAATGTATCTCGATTTAAGAATTATTTTTTAACTCGAAAACATTAAGAAAATACTAAGTAAACGAACAAATTGGGATGTTCAAAACACTTAAATATTTTTTTTCACTCTACCCTTCATATTACAGCTGTCGAAAAACCACAGCAACGTTGACAGACCCGGAAGCCATGATACATTAGCAGTTTTTAAAATAAGTTAAATCTAGAATCCTTATTGGTTTTAGATACTTTAAAGCAATGAATGATCTTCTTTCTTTTGAATTGATTTGGTATTATGGAGGAGCTCTGTGTCTGGTTATTGAAGATGATTTGTTCTTTGCTCCTATGTTGGCTTATTTTTTTGTTATTTCCGTTACTATATATATTTTTTTCTTTGTTTTTTCTGATTTGAGGTTATGAAAATGTTTTAATTTGTAATAAAGGTTTTTTGAAAATTCTAAATTCTCTCTATCTCTCTCTCTCTCTCTCTCTCTCATGAGCGTGGATCAGATCCTGCATTAAAACATGAACTTCTGATTTGCTAGCTCAACGTTCTACCTCTGGGTTATACAATGAGAACGTATAGAGTTAAATGCCCGCTAGCCTCCACCCCAAAAGCCAGCGCCTTCGCCGGCTCCCCCTTTGGCTGCGTCTATTCCGGTATCGCTTCTCGGCCTTTTGGCTAAGATCAAGTGTAGTATCTGTTCTTATCAGTTTAATGTCTGATACGTCTCCTATCCGGGGACTATATGTTAAATGGATTTTTGACCTTCGGAAATGGAAGCGGAGCTTGCTCCTTCCACTCCATGCATCAACATGGTATTGCAGTGTTTCCATGAATGGTGCGCTCCCCATCTCGGGGATAAATAAGTCAAGTATAAAAAAAAGAATTTGCTTCTTTTGTGCGTGAATGACGGTGTTTTTTCTAATCCGTGTGTTTTAAAATTGCTGTGATTTCGTTGACTTTATTGGTTTAACGAAAAGCTTGCGTGGAAATGAACACGCTGATAAAGAAATGTTTTTGTAATGTATTTAATTAATTTCTTTACAAGTTTGCGGAGGTGATACGAGGACGAATTAAACATCCTCGACACAGCTGAAGGCGCAACAAAAGCGAACGAGACCGATTGGAATGTTAAAAACACCTGAAAACTTTTTTCACTACCCTTCATACTACAGCTGTCGAAAAACCACAGCAACGTCGACAGACCTGGAAGCATAGCTGTACTTGTTTAACTCACAACGACAACGGGTAAGTCATTGAGCCCTGTGTTTTTATTTATCCACGTTCTAAAATTGCTATGCTTTCGTTGTTTCTTGATTGCTCTGTACATTTTTTTTTTGTTTCTATTCCACGTAAAGTTACTTTGTAATAACGAAACCATATATTTGAATGCGCAATTTAAATCCATTTGATTTAAATTGTTTCACATATTTCACTCTACACGGTTCAACCGGGCTGGAAACGGAATAAAAACAGGGTAGATCTCGAAGAATGTTTGGTCTCAGACGTGGCTTCGTGCGCTTTCCACCTGGTCACACACAGTAAATGAAATGTTAGTCGGACGGCCTCCGGGGGCGCCGTCGATGTGATCGGTCACAGGAAGATGCGGCCGTCTGGCCTCAAAGGGTGTCGCTCATACTTACCTGGCAGGGGAGACACCATGATCATGAAGGTGGTTCACCCAGGGCGAGGCTCAGCCATTGCACTCCGGTTGGGCTGACCCTTTGCGAATTCCCCAAATGTGGGAATCTCGACTGCAAAATTTCTGATAGTGGGGGACTGCGTTCGCGCTCTCCCCTGACTTTGTGTTAAAAATAGATTCGCTTGTCGTTTTACGTAAAATCCAAGAGACGTCTAACCACGGCCCAAGAATACATTAGACATCAAAAAAGCGGCTATTCAACGACTACATAACTTTTAATAGACAGCGAATAAGTGTCTAGGCTAAAACAAGGCTTAATTTGGGCTGTCAGTGAAAATCTAATAGCCGTTTGACCATTCCAAACGAATAGACTAGCCATTAAATAGAACCACAATCAAACGGCTACATGTCTAAGAGCACAAAATAATGCTTAGATGATTCTTTTACTTCCAATATAAGAGGTTCTCGGGAATGGCAATCATCCAAACTAATAAATTATAAAGGCTTTTATAAGAAAATGACAACAGTTAAACAACCTAGACAGCGTTGGGCAATACAAAATGCTAATAAATACAAGACAAATTGAAATATTGTACATGCATGTACATTAAACAAGCCAACAAATCTGCCAATGGGCTACGACAATTTTTCTTGAATTAAGTGTTTATATCTAGATTTGTTTCTTACCCCTTTGGCAGATTTATTTGCTTGTTTTAAGCCCAAATTCTGAGTTTTTTCTCCCTAAAGGCTAGGTTTATTTTCTTAGGGCATTTTGCTCATCAAAAAATGCATCTTATTTTAAGACTTTCTAGATATTTGTATAGTTAAAACAGTTCGAAATAACAAGTAAGAAATGATTTTTTGCAATGTATTCATTCATTCGCTACCCTTCATACTACAGCTGTCGAAAAACCACAGCAACGTCGACAGACCTGGAAGCGTAGCTGTATTTGTTTAACTCACAAAGACAACGGGTAAAGTATTTTCTTGATTACCTAAATGACTTGCTGTAGGAAAATAAGTTTAGGTTTAAGGGGGGAAATACAGTTTAAAGGGATATTTCAATTTATGATGATAATTCTGTCATCATTTACTCATGCATACAGGCTTACAACAACACGAGGATTAGTTTTTTTCTGAGTAACACAAAAGAAGGTATTTTGAGGAATGATGGTAAACCCACAGCAGATAGTCACCATTGACTTCCATAGTAGGAATAAAAAAATATGATGGAATTTAATAGGTACCATCAACCGTGTGCTAACCATCACTTTGCAAAATATTTTCTTCATCATTTATCACGATACTTCCAAAATATTTTTTCCTACTAAGTCAATATTTCATTATTTGCTTTACAAGCTTAAAAATGATGGTGACAGGATTCCATGGTAATCACAAACAGGTAAACAAGTAAAATAATCACTATTTACTTTTAAAAGCATTTTGAAAATTGCTTGCTTATGCTGGGAGTAAAGGTATTTCATGCAAAAGGTATTTATTTCCTCTTTAAAAGGTAATGTATGCTTCTTTTAAAGCTGACACATTTGCCACATTAAAATAACAGAAATGTGTACTGTTTAAACTTTTTGGAGCCGGTGTGTCTGTGTTCTTGGGGCACACATCTACATGTAAAAGCAGAATTGCTTATTATTCTTCTCTATTTCTTGTATAGGTCAATTATGAGTGAAGAACCGTTCACCAAATGAAGACCGCAGCCAGGTGACGGGATCCTGTGGTAATCACAAACAGGTAAACCAGTAAAATAATCATCATTTAATGTTAAAATAATTTTGAAAATTGAAGTTCTGTGTGTTCTTATTGTACTTTATTTATTTCTGCAGGTAAGCACCATACCGTAAGCTTCATTCCCTTTATAACAGGTAAGGTTCATACTGTTTTATTCTTTTGTACTGTTTTATTCGTACTGTTTTAAATCATTCAGTAAATGCAAAGTTAAACTGATGTGTTTTTAATCTATATTTAAAAGTGTCTACTGTTGAAGCACATCTGATCTCTTCTGAAAGCTGATAATAACTGAATGCTGAGGCACCTTGTTTTGAGTGAACCCTTGTTTTTTCTAAATGACCTGATCCTATTGATCCGAGTAATCGGTTTCATATTCGATTAGCATATCTGTCATGTATTGTAGCCATGAAGTGGTTTTTAAACAAGAAACAGTACTTTTTAAATCCATTGACCATTGCAATAATCGGCCCTGCTGGTGATGAAAGCATGAACAAGTTTCTCTAAGTCCTGTCTTGAGACAAAACCTCTAATTCTGGCAATATTTCTGAGATGGTAGTAAAAGCAGAATTCCTTATTATTTTTCTCTATCTCAGGCTCTACGGCATATATGTCATGATTTTATTTGTCTATTTATATGTCTATTTACAAGGACTGCCTTGGCCAAATGTTATTGTTAATTAATATTGAAGCAGTTATTTAACATAGGTCCTTTGAGTAGTGATTTGTGTAATGATCCATATATCTATTTTTATGTATATTTTTAACTTAGGAATGTGATTTTAAAGCTCATATTTGTTATTGTATGACACCTCTCATGTTATGAAAGTAAAAAATAAATGTATTTTCTGATGTCTTGCATTTCTGTTTTTAAACTGTTAATCCTTATCAAGTGCTATACATTAGAAAGTGGATATAGAGTGAAATGCACACGGTGAATAATGAACGCAGACCTTCAGTGCCGGACCTCTGACCCGCTAACCTCCATCCCGACAGCCAGCGCCTTCTCCGGATGCCATTGCGGTATCGCTTCTCGGCTTTTTGGGTAAGATCGAGTGGACACCGGGGACTACACGTTTAAATGGATTTTTGACCTTCGGCTATGGAAGCGAGGCTTGTTCCGTCCACTCCGTGCATCGACTCTGGCGCTTTCCGGGGACAAATAAGGTGAGTTTAAAATCAGAGTTTGCTTCTTTAGTGCGTGGTTGCCAGTTTGTTTGCCAGTCCGTGGTCCATAATACGTTCCGCGTTCGTGGTCTCTCCATCGCTCAGTACTTTTCTGTGTTTCTATTTTACGTAAAGCTAACACCAAAACGATTGTGGAAGGCGCTATATAGATTGTTCTCAAAGAAAAAAAAACGAGAAACAAACCCATGTGAATATGGGTCAAATTATCTAGGCGGAGCACTTCGTTCAAAGAAAAACGCAACAGAATTGTTTGCGTTGAACAAAGACAATGGTGCCTGCAGACATCGAATGTGTATTGTGGATAAAAAATGGCCAGTGGGGTGGGACAATTTTTCTTGAATTAAGTGTTTATGGGAAAAGTTCACGAATTTTTTCTTACCCTGTAGTCAGATTTATTTGCTTGTTTTAAGCATAAAATAACAGGAGAAGAAATTGTGTAGGGGGAGCAGAGGGTTTTTTTTCGTTCAAAGAAAAGCAGCGTGGCACGAATGAATGTTTGGCTGAAATGCTATCGTAATTTCCCCCTTAATTTTCCTTACAAACATGAAACCAGAGAGAAGGGTCAGTTGGCATCGAATTGCACCTTGTATTCGGTGATTGATTGAGGAAAAATATGCGTATGTGTATATATATACTTGTTTTGTTGAACAGAGACAATGGCCGCGTGCTCCAGCGTCACCTATATGCCTATTTCACAAAATGGCGGCTTTGACCGGAAGTAGGGAAAACATCGTTCAGGTTGCACCACTACGATGGCCACTCAATATAGTATGGACTGACAGCTGCTTTGTTTTCTCCTACACATGAATTTACTTGTAAAAATAACAATAACAGATATTGTCGATTGGTGTTATATTATTTTTTTAGCATTTCGTATTATCAAAATATATCATATGTTAGACAGCTTATCAATTTTAAATAAAATAACGAGACATACATAACTATTCGTGTCTGCTCCCGTTTATTGTAATGAGTGTGCACATTTGGAGAAATACTTAGACATTTTACTTCTTATTTCTTTAGACTGAATAATTATTTCTTATTAATTCCAAAGTATGCGACCCGATGATCTAATCGTGGTGTATGTGCTATTCCTCGTTTGTTTGCCTGCATCCATTGCTTTACGGCTTGCTTGTTGCGTTTAAATGCACATTTGATTTCTTTACCAGCATTGGATTTAGACCATTCAATGAGAAGAGTTAACAGCGTTTATTATGATTGATAAGCCCTCAACGGAGAATGAGGTCGGCATACATTAAAAGCCTTATTTTGTTTTTATCGTGTGCCTTCCAAAATGTATGCGACGAAACTTAAATCACGCAAAATATGAATGGTAACTAGACGTGCTTGTTGTGTGCAAGGAGTGCATTTATTTGTAAACTTTTGCTAAATCAAAATGGTTTATTTGTATTTGCTTTTTACCTGGGTTTTATCAGGTTCGCAGTCGGGACATTTTTAATCCATAGTGTATGCATAATTAATTTCAAAGAAATAAGAAGTAAAATGTGTAAGTATTCCTCAAAATGTGCTTTGGACTAAGTCCCCCGTCATCACAGCAAACGGGAGCAGACCCGAATAGGTATGGCTAGTTATTTTATTAAAAATTTCCAGCCGTCTGTAAATTTATGTTTGAAAGAAAAAAGTAAATTAATATCTTACTTACTGTTTTTGTCTTGTTTTCTAGTGAATATCTGACAATGCTTAAATGGAGATACATTTACTTGGTAAGCAAAGTGGCTTAAGATATTATGTATTGTAATAGAAAATTGTTATAAAAACGTTTTGTTTTTGCTGGGAATTCTTGTATATATTTCACAGCTATATAATTAATTATAATAACGCACTTTTTGTTGATAAACATGTTAAAAAATACATTAACACATAATAATGTGGCAACAAATCAAATGTGCATTTAAATGCAACAAGCAAAAATAAATAAATAAAGCAAATGCACGGAAAAGAAACGAGGAATAAAAGAAACACCGCGATTAAAAAAATCAGATCGCATACTTTGTAAAATAATTGAAATAAATTATAAAAATCAACAGGTTTATATTTAAAACAAATAAAAAATATCTGCCAGCGGGGTAAGAAAAATAAACTTAATTCTAGTTTCAACTTAATTCAATAATAAACTCAATTTAGGTTTATTTTTCTTACCCCACTGGCAGATATTTTTACTTGTTTTAAGCCTTAACCTATTACATTTTAGAATTTATTTCAGTAAACAAGACTTAAATTCTAAGCCACTTTGCTTATTAAGTAAATGTATCTCGATTTAAGAATTATTTTTTAACTCGAAAACATTAAGAAAATACTAAGTAAACGAACAAATTGGGATGTTCAAAACACTTAAATATTTTTTTTCACTCTACCCTTCATATTACAGCTGTCGAAAAACCACAGCAACGTTGACAGACCCGGAAGCCATGATACATTAGCAGTTTTTAAAATAAGTTAAATCTAGAATCCTTATTGGTTTTAGATACTTTAAAGCAATGAATGATCTTCTTTCTTTTGAATTGATTTGGTATTATGGAGGAGCTCTGTGTCTGGTTATTGAAGATGATTTGTTCTTTGCTCCTATGTTGGCTTATTTTTTTGTTATTTCCGTTACTATATATATTTTTTTCTTTGTTTTTTCTGATTTGAGGTTATGAAAATGTTTTAATTTGTAATAAAGGTTTTTTGAAAATTCTAAATTCTCTCTATCTCTCTCTCTCTCTCTCTCTCTCATGAGCGTGGATCAGATCCTGCATTAAAACATGAACTTCTGATTTGCTAGCTCAACGTTCTACCTCTGGGTTATACAATGAGAACGTATAGAGTTAAATGCCCGCTAGCCTCCACCCCAAAAGCCAGCGCCTTCGCCGGCTCCCCCTTTGGCTGCGTCTATTCCGGTATCGCTTCTCGGCCTTTTGGCTAAGATCAAGTGTAGTATCTGTTCTTATCAGTTTAATGTCTGATACGTCTCCTATCCGGGGACTATATGTTAAATGGATTTTTGACCTTCGGAAATGGAAGCGGAGCTTGCTCCTTCCACTCCATGCATCAACATGGTATTGCAGTGTTTCCATGAATGGTGCGCTCCCCATCTCGGGGATAAATAAGTCAAGTATAAAAAAAAGAATTTGCTTCTTTTGTGCGTGAATGACGGTGTTTTTTCTAATCCGTGTGTTTTAAAATTGCTGTGATTTCGTTGACTTTATTGGTTTAACGAAAAGCTTGCGTGGAAATGAACACGCTGATAAAGAAATGTTTTTGTAATGTATTTAATTAATTTCTTTACAAGTTTGCGGAGGTGATACGAGGACGAATTAAACATCCTCGACACAGCTGAAGGCGCAACAAAAGCGAACGAGACCGATTGGAATGTTAAAAACACCTGAAAACTTTTTTCACTACCCTTCATACTACAGCTGTCGAAAAACCACAGCAACGTCGACAGACCTGGAAGCATAGCTGTACTTGTTTAACTCACAACGACAACGGGTAAGTCATTGAGCCCTGTGTTTTTATTTATCCACGTTCTAAAATTGCTATGCTTTCGTTGTTTCTTGATTGCTCTGTACATTTTTTTTTGTTTCTATTCCACGTAAAGTTACTTTGTAATAACGAAACCATATATTTGAATGCGCAATTTAAATCCATTTGATTTAAATTGTTTCACATATTTCACTCTACACGGTTCAACCGGGCTGGAAACGGAATAAAAACAGGGTAGATCTCGAAGAATGTTTGGTCTCAGACGTGGCTTCGTGCGCTTTCCACCTGGTCACACACAGTAAATGAAATGTTAGTCGGACGGCCTCCGGGGGCGCCGTCGATGTGATCGGTCACAGGAAGATGCGGCCGTCTGGCCTCAAAGGGTGTCGCTCATACTTACCTGGCAGGGGAGACACCATGATCATGAAGGTGGTTCACCCAGGGCGAGGCTCAGCCATTGCACTCCGGTTGGGCTGACCCTTTGCGAATTCCCCAAATGTGGGAATCTCGACTGCAAAATTTCTGATAGTGGGGGACTGCGTTCGCGCTCTCCCCTGACTTTGTGTTAAAAATAGATTCGCTTGTCGTTTTACGTAAAATCCAAGAGACGTCTAACCACGGCCCAAGAATACATTAGACATCAAAAAAGCGGCTATTCAACGACTACATAACTTTTAATAGACAGCGAATAAGTGTCTAGGCTAAAACAAGGCTTAATTTGGGCTGTCAGTGAAAATCTAATAGCCGTTTGACCATTCCAAACGAATAGACTAGCCATTAAATAGAACCACAATCAAACGGCTACATGTCTAAGAGCACAAAATAATGCTTAGATGATTCTTTTACTTCCAATATAAGAGGTTCTCGGGAATGGCAATCATCCAAACTAATAAATTATAAAGGCTTTTATAAGAAAATGACAACAGTTAAACAACCTAGACAGCGTTGGGCAATACAAAATGCTAATAAATACAAGACAAATTGAAATATTGTACATGCATGTACATTAAACAAGCCAACAAATCTGCCAATGGGCTACGACAATTTTTCTTGAATTAAGTGTTTATATCTAGATTTGTTTCTTACCCCTTTGGCAGATTTATTTGCTTGTTTTAAGCCCAAATTCTGAGTTTTTTCTCCCTAAAGGCTAGGTTTATTTTCTTAGGGCATTTTGCTCATCAAAAAATGCATCTTATTTTAAGACTTTCTAGATATTTGTATAGTTAAAACAGTTCGAAATAACAAGTAAGAAATGATTTTTTGCAATGTATTCATTCATTCGCTACCCTTCATACTACAGCTGTCGAAAAACCACAGCAACGTCGACAGACCTGGAAGCGTAGCTGTATTTGTTTAACTCACAAAGACAACGGGTAAAGTATTTTCTTGATTACCTAAATGACTTGCTGTAGGAAAATAAGTTTAGGTTTAAGGGGGGAAATACAGTTTAAAGGGATATTTCAATTTATGATGATAATTCTGTCATCATTTACTCATGCATACAGGCTTACAACAACACGAGGATTAGTTTTTTTCTGAGTAACACAAAAGAAGGTATTTTGAGGAATGATGGTAAACCCACAGCAGATAGTCACCATTGACTTCCATAGTAGGAATAAAAAAATATGATGGAATTTAATAGGTACCATCAACCGTGTGCTAACCATCACTTTGCAAAATATTTTCTTCATCATTTATCACGATACTTCCAAAATATTTTTTCCTACTAAGTCAATATTTCATTATTTGCTTTACAAGCTTAAAAATGATGGTGACAGGATTCCATGGTAATCACAAACAGGTAAACAAGTAAAATAATCACTATTTACTTTTAAAAGCATTTTGAAAATTGCTTGCTTATGCTGGGAGTAAAGGTATTTCATGCAAAAGGTATTTATTTCCTCTTTAAAAGGTAATGTATGCTTCTTTTAAAGCTGACACATTTGCCACATTAAAATAACAGAAATGTGTACTGTTTAAACTTTTTGGAGCCGGTGTGTCTGTGTTCTTGGGGCACACATCTACATGTAAAAGCAGAATTGCTTATTATTCTTCTCTATTTCTTGTATAGGTCAATTATGAGTGAAGAACCGTTCACCAAATGAAGACCGCAGCCAGGTGACGGGATCCTGTGGTAATCACAAACAGGTAAACCAGTAAAATAATCATCATTTAATGTTAAAATAATTTTGAAAATTGAAGTTCTGTGTGTTCTTATTGTACTTTATTTATTTCTGCAGGTAAGCACCATACCGTAAGCTTCATTCCCTTTATAACAGGTAAGGTTCATACTGTTTTATTCTTTTGTACTGTTTTATTCGTACTGTTTTAAATCATTCAGTAAATGCAAAGTTAAACTGATGTGTTTTTAATCTAGATTTAAAAGTGTCTACTGTTGAAGCACATCTGATCTCTTCTGAAAGCTGATAATAACTGAATGCTGAGGCACCTTGTTTTGAGTGAACCCTTGTTTTTTCTAAATGACCTGATCCTATTGATCCGAGTAATCGGTTTCATATTCGATTAGCATATCTGTCATGTATTGTAGCCATGAAGTGGTTTTTAAACAAGAAACAGTACTTTTTAAATCCATTGACCATTGCAATAATCGGCCCTGCTGGTGATGAAAGCATGAACAAGTTTCTCTAAGTCCTGTCTTGAGACAAAACCTCTAATTCTGGCAATATTTCTGAGATGGTAGTAAAAGCAGAATTCCTTATTATTTTTCTCTATCTCAGGCTCTACGGCATATATGTCATGATTTTATTTGTCTATTTATATGTCTATTTACAAGGACTGCCTTGGCCAAATGTTATTGTTAATTAATATTGAAGCAGTTATTTAACATAGGTCCTTTGAGTAGTGATTTGTGTAATGATCCATATATCTATTTTTATGTATATTTTTAACTTAGGAATGTGATTTTAAAGCTCATATTTGTTATTGTATGACACCTCTCATGTTATGAAAGTAAAAAATAAATGTATTTTCTGATGTCTTGCATTTCTGTTTTTAAACTGTTAATCCTTATCAAGTGCTATACATTAGAAAGTGGATATAGAGTGAAATGCACACGGTGAATAATGAACGCAGACCTTCAGTGCCGGACCTCTGACCCGCTAACCTCCATCCCGACAGCCAGCGCCTTCTCCGGATGCCATTGCGGTATCGCTTCTCGGCTTTTTGGGTAAGATCGAGTGGACACCGGGGACTACACGTTTAAATGGATTTTTGACCTTCGGCTATGGAAGCGAGGCTTGTTCCGTCCACTCCGTGCATCGACTCTGGCGCTTTCCGGGGACAAATAAGGTGAGTTTAAAATCAGAGTTTGCTTCTTTAGTGCGTGGTTGCCAGTTTGTTTGCCAGTCCGTGGTCCATAATACGTTCCGCGTTCGTGGTCTCTCCATCGCTCAGTACTTTTCTGTGTTTCTATTTTACGTAAAGCTAACACCAAAACGATTGTGGAAGGCGCTATATAGATTGTTCTCAAAGAAAAAAAAACGAGAAACAAACCCATGTGAATATGGGTCAAATTATCTAGGCGGAGCACTTCGTTCAAAGAAAAACGCAACAGAATTGTTTGCGTTGAACAAAGACAATGGTGCCTGCAGACATCGAATGTGTATTGTGGATAAAAAATGGCCAGTGGGGTGGGACAATTTTTCTTGAATTAAGTGTTTATGGGAAAAGTTCACGAATTTTTTCTTACCCTGTAGTCAGATTTATTTGCTTGTTTTAAGCATAAAATAACAGGAGAAGAAATTGTGTAGGGGGAGCAGAGGGTTTTTTTTCGTTCAAAGAAAAGCAGCGTGGCACGAATGAATGTTTGGCTGAAATGCTATCGTAATTTCCCCCTTAATTTTCCTTACAAACATGAAACCAGAGAGAAGGGTCAGTTGGCATCGAATTGCACCTTGTATTCGGTGATTGATTGAGGAAAAATATGCGTATGTGTATATATATACTTGTTTTGTTGAACAGAGACAATGGCCGCGTGCTCCAGCGTCACCTATATGCCTATTTCACAAAATGGCGGCTTTGACCGGAAGTAGGGAAAACATCGTTCAGGTTGCACCACTACGATGGCCACTCAATATAGTATGGACTGACAGCTGCTTTGTTTTCTCCTACACATGAATTTACTTGTAAAAATAACAATAACAGATATTGTCGATTGGTGTTATATTATTTTTTTAGCATTTCGTATTATCAAAATATATCATATGTTAGACAGCTTATCAATTTTAAATAAAATAACGAGACATACATAACTATTCGTGTCTGCTCCCGTTTATTGTAATGAGTGTGCACATTTGGAGAAATACTTAGACATTTTACTTCTTATTTCTTTAGACTGAATAATTATTTCTTATTAATTCCAAAGTATGCGACCCGATGATCTAATCGTGGTGTATGTGCTATTCCTCGTTTGTTTGCCTGCATCCATTGCTTTACGGCTTGCTTGTTGCGTTTAAATGCACATTTGATTTCTTTACCAGCATTGGATTTAGACCATTCAATGAGAAGAGTTAACAGCGTTTATTATGATTGATAAGCCCTCAACGGAGAATGAGGTCGGCATACATTAAAAGCCTTATTTTGTTTTTATCGTGTGCCTTCCAAAATGTATGCGACGAAACTTAAATCACGCAAAATATGAATGGTAACTAGACGTGCTTGTTGTGTGCAAGGAGTGCATTTATTTGTAAACTTTTGCTAAATCAAAATGGTTTATTTGTATTTGCTTTTTACCTGGGTTTTATCAGGTTCGCAGTCGGGACATTTTTAATCCATAGTGTATGCATAATTAATTTCAAAGAAATAAGAAGTAAAATGTGTAAGTATTCCTCAAAATGTGCTTTGGACTAAGTCCCCCGTCATCACAGCAAACGGGAGCAGACCCGAATAGGTATGGCTAGTTATTTTATTAAAAATTTCCAGCCGTCTGTAAATTTATGTTTGAAAGAAAAAAGTAAATTAATATCTTACTTACTGTTTTTGTCTTGTTTTCTAGTGAATATCTGACAATGCTTAAATGGAGATACATTTACTTGGTAAGCAAAGTGGCTTAAGATATTATGTCTTGTAATAGAAAATTGTTATAAAAACGTTTTGTTTTTGCTGGGAATTCTTGTATATATTTCACAGCTATATAATTAATTATAATAACGCACTTTTTGTTGATAAACATGTTAAAAAATACATTAACACATAATAATGTGGCAACAAATCAAATGTGCATTTAAATGCAACAAGCAAAAATAAATAAATAAAGCAAATGCACGGAAAAGAAACGAGGAATAAAAGAAACACCGCGATTAAAAAAATCAGATCGCATACTTTGTAAAATAATTGAAATAAATTATAAAAATCAACAGGTTTATATTTAAAACAAATAAAAAATATCTGCCAGCGGGGTAAGAAAAATAAACTTAATTCTAGTTTCAACTTAATTCAATAATAAACTCAATTTAGGTTTATTTTTCTTACCCCACTGGCAGATATTTTTACTTGTTTTAAGCCTTAACCTATTACATTTTAGAATTTATTTCAGTAAACAAGACTTAAATTCTAAGCCACTTTGCTTATTAAGTAAATGTATCTCGATTTAAGAATTATTTTTTAACTCGAAAACATTAAGAAAATACTAAGTAAACGAACAAATTGGGATGTTCAAAACACTTAAATATTTTTTTTCACTCTACCCTTCATATTACAGCTGTCGAAAAACCACAGCAACGTTGACAGACCCGGAAGCCATGATACATTAGCAGTTTTTAAAATAAGTTAAATCTAGAATCCTTATTGGTTTTAGATACTTTAAAGCAATGAATGATCTTCTTTCTTTTGAATTGATTTGGTATTATGGAGGAGCTCTGTGTCTGGTTATTGAAGATGATTTGTTCTTTGCTCCTATGTTGGCTTATTTTTTTGTTATTTCCGTTACTATATATATTTTTTTCTTTGTTTTTTCTGATTTGAGGTTATGAAAATGTTTTAATTTGTAATAAAGGTTTTTTGAAAATTCTAAATTCTCTCTATCTCTCTCTCTCTCTCTCTCTCTCATGAGCGTGGATCAGATCCTGCATTAAAACATGAACTTCTGATTTGCTAGCTCAACGTTCTACCTCTGGGTTATACAATGAGAACGTATAGAGTTAAATGCCCGCTAGCCTCCACCCCAAAAGCCAGCGCCTTCGCCGGCTCCCCCTTTGGCTGCGTCTATTCCGGTATCGCTTCTCGGCCTTTTGGCTAAGATCAAGTGTAGTATCTGTTCTTATCAGTTTAATGTCTGATACGTCTCCTATCCGGGGACTATATGTTAAATGGATTTTTGACCTTCGGAAATGGAAGCGGAGCTTGCTCCTTCCACTCCATGCATCAACATGGTATTGCAGTGTTTCCATGAATGGTGCGCTCCCCATCTCGGGGATGAATAAGTCAAGTATAAAAAAAAGAATTTGCTTCTTTTGTGCGTGAATGACGGTGTTTTTTCTAATCCGTGTGTTTTAAAATTGCTGTGATTTCGTTGGCTTTATTGGTTTAACGAAAAGCTTGCGTGGAAATGAACACGCTGATAAAGAAATGTTTTTGTAATGTATTTAATTAATTTCTTTACAAGTTTGCGGAGGTGATACGAGGACGAATTAAACATCCTCGACACAGCTGAAGGCGCAACAAAAGCGAACGAGACCGATTGGAATGTTAAAAACACCTGAAAACTTTTTTCACTACCCTTCATACTACAGCTGTCGAAAAACCACAGCAACGTCGACAGACCTGGAAGCATAGCTGTACTTGTTTAACTCACAACGACAACGGGTAAGTCATTGAGCCCTGTGTTTTTATTTATCCACGTTCTAAAATTGCTATGCTTTCGTTGTTTCTTGATTGCTCTGTACATTTTTTTTTGTTTCTATTCCACGTAAAGTTACTTTGTAATAACGAAACCATATATTTGAATGCGCAATTTAAATCCATTTGATTTAAATTGTTTCACATATTTCACTCTACACGGTTCAACCGGGCTGGAAACGGAATAAAAACAGGGTAGATCTCGAAGAATGTTTGGTCTCAGACGTGGCTTCGTGCGCTTTCCACCTGGTCACACACAGTAAATGAAATGTTAGTCGGACGGCCTCCGGGGGCGCCGTCGATGTGATCGGTCACAGGAAGATGCGGCCGTCTGGCCTCAAAGGGTGTCGCTCATACTTACCTGGCAGGGGAGACACCATGATCATGAAGGTGGTTCACCCAGGGCGAGGCTCAGCCATTGCACTCCGGTTGGGCTGACCCTTTGCGAATTCCCCAAATGTGGGAATCTCGACTGCAAAATTTCTGATAGTGGGGGACTGCGTTCGCGCTCTCCCCTGACCTTTGTGTTAAAAATAGATTCGCTTGTCGTTTTACGTAAAATCCAAGAGACGTCTAACCACGGCCCAAGAATACATTAGTCATCAAAAAAGCGGCTATTCAACGACTACATAACTTTTAATAGACAGCGAATAAGTGTCTAGGCTAAAACAAGGCTTAATTTGGGCTGTCAGTGAAAATCTAATAGCCGTTTGACCATTCCAAACGAATAGACTAGCCATTAAATAGAACCACAATCAAACGGCTACATGTCTAAGAGCACAAAATAATGCTTAGATGATTCTTTTACTTCCAATATAAGAGGTTCTCGGGAATGGCAATCATCCAAACTAATAAATTATAAAGGCTTTTATAAGAAAATGACAACAGTTAAACAACCTAGACAGCGTTGGGCAATACAAAATGCTAATAAATACAAGACAAATTGAAATATTGTACATGCATGTACATTAAACAAGCCAACAAATCTGCCAATGGGCTACGACAATTTTTCTTGAATTAAGTGTTTATATCTAGATTTGTTTCTTACCCCTTTGGCAGATTTATTTGCTTGTTTTAAGCCCAAATTCTGAGTTTTTTCTCCCTAAAGGCTAGGTTTATTTTCTTAGGGCATTTTGCTCATCAAAAAATGCATCTTATTTTAAGACTTTCTAGATATTTGTATAGTTAAAACAGTTCGAAATAACAAGTAAGAAATGATTTTTTGCAATGTATTCATTCATTCGCTACCCTTCATACTACAGCTGTCGAAAAACCACAGCAACGTCGACAGACCTGGAAGCGTAGCTGTATTTGTTTAACTCACAAAGACAACGGGTAAAGTATTTTCTTGATTACCTAAATGACTTGCTGTAGGAAAATAAGTTTAGGTTTAAGGGGGGAAATACAGTTTAAAGGGATATTTCAATTTATGATGATAATTCTGTCATCATTTACTCATGCATACAGGCTTACAACAACACGAGGATTAGTTTTTTTCTGAGTAACACAAAAGAAGGTATTTTGAGGAATGATGGTAAACCCACAGCAGATAGTCACCATTGACTTCCATAGTAGGAATAAAAAAATATGATGGAATTTAATAGGTACCATCAACCGTGTGCTAACCATCACTTTGCAAAATATTTTCTTCATCATTTATCACGATACTTCCAAAATATTTTTTCCTACTAAGTCAATATTTCATTATTTGCTTTACAAGCTTAAAAATGATGGTGACAGGATTCCATGGTAATCACAAACAGGTAAACAAGTAAAATAATCACTATTTACTTTTAAAAGCATTTTGAAAATTGCTTGCTTATGCTGGGAGTAAAGGTATTTCATGCAAAAGGTATTTATTTCCTCTTTAAAAGGTAATGTATGCTTCTTTTAAAGCTGACATATTTGCCACATTAAAATAACAGAAATGTGTACTGTTTAAACTTTTTGGAGCCGGTGTGTCTGTGTTCTTGGGGCACACATCTACATGTAAAAGCAGAATTGCTTATTATTCTTCTCTATTTTTTGTATAGGTCAATTATGAGTGAAGAACCGTTCACCAAATGAAGACCGCAGCCAGGTGACGGGATCCTGTGGTAATCACAAACAGGTAAACCAGTAAAATAATCATCATTTAATGTTAAAATAATTTTGAAAATTGAAGTTCTGTGTGTTCTTATTGTACTTTATTTATTTCTGCAGGTAAGCACCATACCGTAAGCTTCATTCCCTTTATAACAGGTAAGGTTCATACTGTTTTATTCTTTTGTACTGTTTTATTCGTACTGTTTTAAATCATTCAGTAAATGCAAAGTTAAACTGATGTGTTTTTAATCTAGATTTAAAAGTGTCTACTGTTGAAGCACATCTGATCTCTTCTGAAAGCTGATAATAACTGAATGCTGAGGCACCTTGTTTTGAGTGAACCCTTGTTTTTTCTAAATGACCTGATCCTATTGATCCGAGTAATCGGTTTCATATTCGATTAGCATATCTGTCATGTATTGTAGCCATGAAGTGGTTTTTAAACAAGAAACAGTACTTTTTAAATCCATTGACCATTGCAATAATCGGCCCTGCTGGTGATGAAAGCATGAACAAGTTTCTCTAAGTCCTGTCTTGAGACAAAACCTCTAATTCTGGCAATATTTCTGAGATGGTAGTAAAAGCAGAATTCCTTATTATTTTTCTCTATCTCAGGCTCTACGGCATATATGTCATGATTTTATTTGTCTATTTATATGTCTATTTACAAGGACTGCCTTGGCCAAATGTTATTGTTAATTAATATTGAAGCAGTTATTTAACATAGGTCCTTTGAGTAGTGATTTGTGTAATGATCCATATATCTATTTTTATGTATATTTTTAACTTAGGAATGTGATTTTAAAGCTCATATTTGTTATTGTATGACACCTCTCATGTTATGAAAGTACAAAATAAATGTATTTTCTGATGTCTTGCATTTCTGTTTTTAAACTGTTAATCCTTATCAAGTGCTATACATTAGAAAGTGGATATAGAGTGAAATGCACACGGTGAATAATGAACGCAGACCTTCAGTGCCGGACCTCTGACCCGCTAACCTCCATCCCGACAGCCAGCGCCTTCTCCGGATGCCATTGCGGTATCGCTTCTCGGCTTTTTGGGTAAGATCGAGTGGACACCGGGGACTACACGTTTAAATGGATTTTTGACCTTCGGCTATGGAAGCGAGGCTTGTTCCGTCCACTCCGTGCATCGACTCTGGCGCTTTCCGGGGACAAATAAGGTGAGTTTAAAATCAGAGTTTGCTTCTTTAGTGCGTGGTTGCCAGTTTGTTTGCCAGTCCGTGGTCCATAATACGTTCCGCGTTCGTGGTCTCTCCATCGCTCAGTACTTTTCTGTGTTTCTATTTTACGTAAAGCTAACACCAAAACGATTGTGGAAGGCGCTATATAGATTGTTCTCAAAGAAAAAAAAACGAGAAACAAACCCATGTGAATATGGGTCAAATTATCTAGGCGGAGCACTTCGTTCAAAGAAAAACGCAACAGAATTGTTTGCGTTGAACAAAGACAATGGTGCCTGCAGACATCGAATGTGTATTGTGGATAAAAAATGGCCAGTGGGGTGGGACAATTTTTCTTGAATTAAGTGTTTATGGGAAAAGTTCACGAATTTTTTCTTACCCTGTAGTCAGATTTATTTGCTTGTTTTAAGCATAAAATAACAGGAGAAGAAATTGTGTAGGGGGAGCAGAGGGTTTTTTTTCGTTCAAAGAAAAGCAGCGTGGCACGAATGAATGTTTGGCTGAAATGCTATCGTAATTTCCCCCTTAATTTTCCTTACAAACATGAAACCAGAGAGAAGGGTCAGTTGGCATCGAATTGCACCTTGTATTCGGTGATTGATTGAGGAAAAATATGCGTATGTGTATATATATACTTGTTTTGTTGAACAGAGACAATGGCCGCGTGCTCCAGCGTCACCTATATGCCTATTTCACAAAATGGCGGCTTTGACCGGAAGTAGGGAAAACATCGTTCAGGTTGCACCACTACGATGGCCACTCAATATAGTATGGACTGACAGCTGCTTTGTTTTCTCCTACACATGAATTTACTTGTAAAAATAACAATAACAGATATTGTCGATTGGTGTTATATTATTTTTTTAGCATTTCGTATTATCAAAATATATCATATGTTAGACAGCTTATCAATTTTAAATAAAATAACGAGACATACATAACTATTCGTGTCTGCTCCCGTTTATTGTAATGAGTGTGCACATTTGGAGAAATACTTAGACATTTTACTTCTTATTTCTTTAGACTGAATAATTATTTCTTATTAATTCCAAAGTATGCGACCCGATGATCTAATCGTGGTGTATGTGCTATTCCTCGTTTGTTTGCCTGCATCCATTGCTTTACGGCTTGCTTGTTGCGTTTAAATGCACATTTGATTTCTTTACCAGCATTGGATTTAGACCATTCAATGAGAAGAGTTAACAGCGTTTATTATGATTGATAAGCCCTCAACGGAGAATGAGGTCGGCATACATTAAAAGCCTTATTTTGTTTTTATCGTGTGCCTTCCAAAATGTATGCGACGAAACTTAAATCACGCAAAATATGAATGGTAACTAGACGTGCTTGTTGTGTGCAAGGAGTGCATTTATTTGTAAACTTTTGCTAAATCAAAATGGTTTATTTGTATTTGCTTTTTACCTGGGTTTTATCAGGTTCGCAGTCGGGACATTTTTAATCCATAGTGTATGCATAATTAATTTCAAAGAAATAAGAAGTAAAATGTGTAAGTATTCCTCAAAATGTGCTTTGGACTAAGTCCCCCGTCATCACAGCAAACGGGAGCAGACCCGAATAGGTATGGCTAGTTATTTTATTAAAAATTTCCAGCCGTCTGTAAATTTATGTTTGAAAGAAAAAAGTAAATTAATATCTTACTTACTGTTTTTGTCTTGTTTTCTAGTGAATATCTGACAATGCTTAAATGGAGATACATTTACTTGGTAAGCAAAGTGGCTTAAGATATTATGTATTGTAATAGAAAATTGTTATAAAAACGTTTTGTTTTTGCTGGGAATTCTTGTATATATTTCACAGCTATATAATTAATTATAATAACGCACTTTTTGTTGATAAACATGTTAAAAAATACATTAACACATAATAATGTGGCAACAAATCAAATGTGCATTTAAATGCAACAAGCAAAAATAAATAAATAAAGCAAATGCACGGAAAAGAAACGAGGAATAAAAGAAACACCGCGATTAAAAAAATCAGATCGCATACTTTGTAAAATAATTGAAATAAATTATAAAAATCAACAGGTTTATATTTAAAACAAATAAAAAATATCTGCCAGCGGGGTAAGAAAAATAAACTTAATTCTAGTTTCAACTTAATTCAATAATAAACTCAATTTAGGTTTATTTTTCTTACCCCACTGGCAGATATTTTTACTTGTTTTAAGCCTTAACCTATTACATTTTAGAATTTATTTCAGTAAACAAGACTTAAATTCTAAGCCACTTTGCTTATTAAGTAAATGTATCTCGATTTAAGAATTATTTTTTAACTCGAAAACATTAAGAAAATACTAAGTAAACGAACAAATTGGGATGTTCAAAACACTTAAATATTTTTTTTCACTCTACCCTTCATATTACAGCTGTCGAAAAACCACAGCAACGTTGACAGACCCGGAAGCCATGATACATTAGCAGTTTTTAAAATAAGTTAAATCTAGAATCCTTATTGGTTTTAGATACTTTAAAGCAATGAATGATCTTCTTTCTTTTGAATTGATTTGGTATTATGGAGGAGCTCTGTGTCTGGTTATTGAAGATGATTTGTTCTTTGCTCCTATGTTGGCTTTTTTTTTTGTTATTTCCGTTACTATATATATATTTTTCTTTGTTTTTTCTGATTTGAGGTTATGAAAATGTTTTAATTTGTAATAAAGGTTTTTTGAAAATTCTAAATTCTCTCTATCTCTCTCTCTCTCTCTCTCTCTCATGAGCGTGGATCAGATCCTGCATTAAAACATGAACTTCTGATTTGCTAGCTCAACGTTCTACCTCTGGGTTATACAATGAGAACGTATAGAGTTAAATGCCCGCTAGCCTCCACCCCAAAAGCCAGCGCCTTCGCCGGCTCCCCCTTTGGCTGCGTCTATTCCGGTATCGCTTCTCGGCCTTTTGGCTAAGATCAAGTGTAGTATCTGTTCTTATCAGTTTAATGTCTGATACGTCTCCTATCCGGGGACTATATGTTAAATGGATTTTTGACCTTCGGAAATGGAAGCGGAGCTTGCTCCTTCCACTCCATGCATCAACATGGTATTGCAGTGTTTCCATGAATGGTGCGCTCCCCATCTCGGGGATAAATAAGTCAAGTATAAAAAAAAGAATTTGCTTCTTTTGTGCGTGAATGACGGTGTTTTTTCTAATCCGTGTGTTTTAAAATTGCTGTGATTTCGTTGGCTTTATTGGTTTAACGAAAAGCTTGCGTGGAAATGAACACGCTGATAAAGAAATGTTTTTGTAATGTATTTAATTAATTTCTTTACAAGTTTGCGGAGGTGATACGAGGACGAATTAAACATCCTCGACACAGCTGAAGGCGCAACAAAAGCGAACGAGACCGATTGGAATGTTAAAAACACCTGAAAACTTTTTTCACTACCCTTCATACTACAGCTGTCGAAAAACCACAGCAACGTCGACAGACCTGGAAGCATAGCTGTACTTGTTTAACTCACAACGACAACGGGTAAGTCATTGAGCCCTGTGTTTTTATTTATCCACGTTCTAAAATTGCTATGCTTTCGTTGTTTCTTGATTGCTCTGTACATTTTTTTTTGTTTCTATTCCACGTAAAGTTACTTTGTAATAACGAAACCATATATTTGAATGCGCAATTTAAATCCATTTGATTTAAATTGTTTCACATATTTCACTCTACACGGTTCAACCGGGCTGGAAACGGAATAAAAACAGGGTAGATCTCGAAGAATGTTTGGTCTCAGACGTGGCTTCGTGCGCTTTCCACCTGGTCACACACAGTAAATGAAATGTTAGTCGGACGGCCTCCGGGGGCGCCGTCGATGTGATCGGTCACAGGAAGATGCGGCCGTCTGGCCTCAAAGGGTGTCGCTCATACTTACCTGGCAGGGGAGACACCATGATCATGAAGGTGGTTCACCCAGGGCGAGGCTCAGCCATTGCACTCCGGTTGGGCTGACCCTTTGCGAATTCCCCAAATGTGGGAATCTCGACTGCAAAATTTCTGATAGTGGGGGACTGCGTTCGCGCTCTCCCCTGACCTTTGTGTTAAAAATAGATTCGCTTGTCGTTTTACGTAAAATCCAAGAGACGTCTAACCACGGCCCAAGAATACATTAGTCATCAAAAAAGCGGCTATTCAACGACTACATAACTTTTAATAGACAGCGAATAAGTGTCTAGGCTAAAACAAGGCTTAATTTGGGCTGTCAGTGAAAATCTAATAGCCGTTTGACCATTCCAAACGAATAGACTAGCCATTAAATAGAACCACAATCAAACGGCTACATGTCTAAGAGCACAAAATAATGCTTAGATGATTCTTTTACTTCCAATATAAGAGGTTCTCGGGAATGGCAATCATCCAAACTAATAAATTATAAAGGCTTTTATAAGAAAATGACAACAGTTAAACAACCTAGACAGCGTTGGGCAATACAAAATGCTAATAAATACAAGACAAATTGAAATATTGTACATGCATGTACATTAAACAAGCCAACAAATCTGCCAATGGGCTACGACAATTTTTCTTGAATTAAGTGTTTATATCTAGATTTGTTTCTTACCCCTTTGGCAGATTTATTTGCTTGTTTTAAGCCCAAATTCTGAGTTTTTTCTCCCTAAAGGCTAGGTTTATTTTCTTAGGGCATTTTGCTCATCAAAAAATGCATCTTATTTTAAGACTTTCTAGATATTTGTATAGTTAAAACAGTTCGAAATAACAAGTAAGAAATGATTTTTTGCAATGTATTCATTCATTCGCTACCCTTCATACTACAGCTGTCGAAAAACCACAGCAACGTCGACAGACCTGGAAGCGTAGCTGTATTTGTTTAACTCACAAAGACAACGGGTAAAGTATTTTCTTGATTACCTAAATGACTTGCTGTAGGAAAATAAGTTTAGGTTTAAGGGGGGAAATACAGTTTAAAGGGATATTTCAATTTATGATGATAATTCTGTCATCATTTACTCATGCATACAGGCTTACAACAACACGAGGATTAGTTTTTTTCTGAGTAACACAAAAGAAGGTATTTTGAGGAATGATGGTAAACCCACAGCAGATAGTCACCATTGACTTCCATAGTAGGAATAAAAAAATATGATGGAATTTAATAGGTACCATCAACCGTGTGCTAACCATCACTTTGCAAAATATTTTCTTCATCATTTATCACGATACTTCCAAAATATTTTTTCCTACTAAGTCAATATTTCATTATTTGCTTTACAAGCTTAAAAATGATGGTGACAGGATTCCATGGTAATCACAAACAGGTAAACAAGTAAAATAATCACTATTTACTTTTAAAAGCATTTTGAAAATTGCTTGCTTATGCTGGGAGTAAAGGTATTTCATGCAAAAGGTATTTCCTCTTTAAAAGGTAATGTATGCTTCTTTTAAAGCTGACACATTTGCCACATTAAAATAACAGAAATGTGTACTGTTTAAACTTTTTGGAGCCGGTGTGTCTGTGTTCTTGGGGCACACATCTACATGTAAAAGCAGAATTGCTTATTATTCTTCTCTATTTCTTGTATAGGTCAATTATGAGTGAAGAACCGTTCACCAAATGAAGACCGCAGCCAGGTGACGGGATCCTGTGGTAATCACAAACAGGTAAACCAGTAAAATAATCATCATTTAATGTTAAAATAATTTTGAAAATTGAAGTTCTGTGTGTTCTTATTGTACTTTATTTATTTCTGCAGGTAAGCACCATACCGTAAGCTTCATTCCCTTTATAACAGGTAAGGTTCATACTGTTTTATTCTTTTGTACTGTTTTATTCGTACTGTTTTAAATCATTCAGTAAATGCAAAGTTAAACTGATGTGTTTTTAATCTAGATTTAAAAGTGTCTACTGTTGAAGCACATCTGATCTCTTCTGAAAGCTGATAATAACTGAATGCTGAGGCACCTTGTTTTGAGTGAACCCTTGTTTTTTCTAAATGACCTGATCCTATTGATCCGAGTAATCGGTTTCATATTCGATTAGCATATCTGTCATGTATTGTAGCCATGAAGTGGTTTTTAAACAAGAAACAGTACTTTTTAAATCCATTGACCATTGCAATAATCGGCCCTGCTGGTGATGAAAGCATGAACAAGTTTCTCTAAGTCCTGTCTTGAGACAAAACCTCTAATTCTGGCAATATTTCTGAGATGGTAGTAAAAGCAGAATTCCTTATTATTTTTCTCTATCTCAAGGCTCTACGGCATATATGTCATGATTTTATTTGTCTATTTATATGTCTATTTACAAGGACTGCCTTGGCCAAATGTTATTGTTAATTAATATTGAAGCAGTTATTTAACATAGGTCCTTTGAGTAGTGATTTGTGTAATGATCCATATATCTATTTTTATGTATATTTTTAACTTAGGAATGTGATTTTAAAGCTCATATTTGTTATTGTATGACACCTCTCATGTTATGAAAGTAAAAAATAAATGTATTTTCTGATGTCTTGCATTTCTGTTTTTAAACTGTTAATCCTTATCAAGTGCTATACATTAGAAAGTGGATATAGAGTGAAATGCACACGGTGAATAATGAACGCAGACCTTCAGTGCCGGACCTCTGACCCGCTAACCTCCATCCCGACAGCCAGCGCCTTCTCCGGATGCCATTGCGGTATCGCTTCTCGGCTTTTTGGGTAAGATCGAGTGGACACCGGGGACTACACGTTTAAATGGATTTTTGACCTTCGGCTATGGAAGCGAGGCTTGTTCCGTCCACTCCGTGCATCGACTCTGGCGCTTTCCGGGGACAAATAAGGTGAGTTTAAAATCAGAGTTTGCTTCTTTAGTGCGTGGTTGCCAGTTTGTTTGCCAGTCCGTGGTCCATAATACGTTCCGCGTTCGTGGTCTCTCCATCGCTCAGTACTTTTCTGTGTTTCTATTTTACGTAAAGCTAACACCAAAACGATTGTGGAAGGCGCTATATAGATTGTTCTCAAAGAAAAAAAAACGAGAAACAAACCCATGTGAATATGGGTCAAATTATCTAGGCGGAGCACTTCGTTCAAAGAAAAACGCAACAGAATTGTTTGCGTTGAACAAAGACAATGGTGCCTGCAGACATCGAATGTGTATTGTGGATAAAAAATGGCCAGTGGGGTGGGACAATTTTTCTTGAATTAAGTGTTTATGGGAAAAGTTCACGAATTTTTTCTTACCCTGTAGTCAGATTTATTTGCTTGTTTTAAGCATAAAATAACAGGAGAAGAAATTGTGTAGGGGGAGCAGAGGGTTTTTTTTCGTTCAAAGAAAAGCAGCGTGGCACGAATGAATGTTTGGCTGAAATGCTATCGTAATTTCCCCCTTAATTTTCCTTACAAACATGAAACCAGAGAGAAGGGTCAGTTGGCATCGAATTGCACCTTGTATTCGGTGATTGATTGAGGAAAAATATGCGTATGTGTATATATATACTTGTTTTGTTGAACAGAGACAATGGCCGCGTGCTCCAGCGTCACCTATATGCCTATTTCACAAAATGGCGGCTTTGACCGGAAGTAGGGAAAACATCGTTCAGGTTGCACCACTACGATGGCCACTCAATATAGTATGGACTGACAGCTGCTTTGTTTTCTCCTACACATTAATTTACTTGTAAAAATAACAATAACAGATATTGTCGATTGGTGTTATATTATTTTTTTAGCATTTCGTATTATCAAAATATATCATATGTTAGACAGCTTATCAATTTTAAATAAAATAACGAGACATACATAACTATTCGTGTCTGCTCCCGTTTATTGTAATGAGTGTGCACATTTGGAGAAATACTTAGACATTTTACTTCTTATTTCTTTAGACTGAATAATTATTTCTTATTAATTCCAAAGTATGCGACCCGATGATCTAATCGTGGTGTATGTGCTATTCCTCGTTTGTTTGCCTGCATCCATTGCTTTACGGCTTGCTTGTTGCGTTTAAATGCACATTTGATTTCTTTACCAGCATTGGATTTAGACCATTCAATGAGAAGAGTTAACAGCGTTTATTATGATTGATAAGCCCTCAACGGAGAATGAGGTCGGCATACATTAAAAGCCTTATTTTGTTTTTATCGTGTGCCTTCCAAAATGTATGCGACGAAACTTAAATCACGCAAAATATGAATGGTAACTAGACGTGCTTGTTGTGTGCAAGGAGTGCATTTATTTGTAAACTTTTGCTAAATCAAAATGGTTTATTTGTATTTGCTTTTTACCTGGGTTTTATCAGGTTCGCAGTCGGGACATTTTTAATCCATAGTGTATGCATAATTAATTTCAAAGAAATAAGAAGTAAAATGTGTAAGTATTCCTCAAAATGTGCTTTGGACTAAGTCCCCCGTCATCACAGCAAACGGGAGCAGACCCGAATAGGTATGGCTAGTTATTTTATTAAAAATTTCCAGCCGTCTGTAAATTTATGTTTGAAAGAAAAAAGTAAATTAATATCTTACTTACTGTTTTTGTCTTGTTTTCTAGTGAATATCTGACAATGCTTAAATGGAGATACATTTACTTGGTAAGCAAAGTGGCTTAAGATATTATGTATTGTAATAGAAAATTGTTATAAAAACGTTTTGTTTTTGCTGGGAATTCTTGTATATATTTCACAGCTATATAATTAATTATAATAACGCACTTTTTGTTGATAAACATGTTAAAAAATACATTAACACATAATAATGTGGCAACAAATCAAATGTGCATTTAAATGCAACAAGCAAAAATAAATAAATAAAGCAAATGCACGGAAAAGAAACGAGGAATAAAAGAAACACCGCGATTAAAAAAATCAGATCGCATACTTTGTAAAATAATTGAAATAAATTATAAAAATCAACAGGTTTATATTTAAAACAAATAAAAAATATCTGCCAGCGGGGTAAGAAAAATAAACTTAATTCTAGTTTCAACTTAATTCAATAATAAACTCAATTTAGGTTTATTTTTCTTACCCCACTGGCAGATATTTTTACTTGTTTTAAGCCTTAACCTATTACATTTTAGAATTTATTTCAGTAAACAAGACTTAAATTCTAAGCCACTTTGCTTATTAAGTAAATGTATCTCGATTTAAGAATTATTTTTTAACTCGAAAACATTAAGAAAATACTAAGTAAACGAACAAATTGGGATGTTCAAAACACTTAAATATTTTTTTTCACTCTACCCTTCATATTACAGCTGTCGAAAAACCACAGCAACGTTGACAGACCCGGAAGCCATGATACATTAGCAGTTTTTAAAATAAGTTAAATCTAGAATCCTTATTGGTTTTAGATACTTTAAAGAAATGAATGATCTTCTTTCTTTTGAATTGATTTGGTATTATGGAGGAGCTCTGTGTCTGGTTATTGAAGATGATTTGTTCTTTGCTCCTATGTTGGCTTATTTTTTTGTTATTTCCGTTACTATATATATTTTTTTCTTTGTTTTTTCTGATTTGAGGTTATGAAAATGTTTTAATTTGTAATAAAGGTTTTTTGAAAATTCTAAATTCTCTCTATCTCTCTCTCTCTCTCTCTCTCTCATGAGCGTGGATCAGATCCTGCATTAAAACATGAACTTCTGATTTGCTAGCTCAACGTTCTACCTCTGGGTTATACAATGAGAACGTATAGAGTTAAATGCCCGCTAGCCTCCACCCCAAAAGCCAGCGCCTTCGCCGGCTCCCCCTTTGGCTGCGTCTATTCCGGTATCGCTTCTCGGCCTTTTGGCTAAGATCAAGTGTAGTATCTGTTCTTATCAGTTTAATGTCTGATACGTCTCCTATCCGGGGACTATATGTTAAATGGATTTTTGACCTTCGGAAATGGAAGCGGAGCTTGCTCCTTCCACTCCATGCATCAACATGGTATTGCAGTGTTTCCATGAATGGTGCGCTCCCCATCTCGGGGATAAATAAGTCAAGTATAAAAAAAAGAATTTGCTTCTTTTGTGCGTGAATGACGGTGTTTTTTCTAATCCGTGTGTTTTAAAATTGCTGTGATTTCGTTGACTTTATTGGTTTAACGAAAAGCTTGCGTGGAAATGAACACGCTGATAAAGAAATGTTTTTGTAATGTATTTAATTAATTTCTTTACAAGTTTGCGGAGGTGATACGAGGACGAATTAAACATCCTCGACACAGCTGAAGGCGCAACAAAAGCGAACGAGACCGATTGGAATGTTAAAAACACCTGAAAACTTTTTTCACTACCCTTCATACTACAGCTGTCGAAAAACCACAGCAACGTCGACAGACCTGGAAGCATAGCTGTACTTGTTTAACTCACAACGACAACGGGTAAGTCATTGAGCCCTGTGTTTTTATTTATCCACGTTCTAAAATTGCTATGCTTTCGTTGTTTCTTGATTGCTCTGTACATTTTTTTTTGTTTCTATTCCACGTAAAGTTACTTTGTAATAACGAAACCATATATTTGAATGCGCAATTTAAATCCATTTGATTTAAATTGTTTCACATATTTCACTCTACACGGTTCAACCGGGCTGGAAACGGAATAAAAACAGGGTAGATCTCGAAGAATGTTTGGTCTCAGACGTGGCTTCGTGCGCTTTCCACCTGGTCACACACAGTAAATGAAATGTTAGTCGGACGGCCTCCGGGGGCGCCGTCGATGTGATCGGTCACAGGAAGATGCGGCCGTCTGGCCTCAAAGGGTGTCGCTCATACTTACCTGGCAGGGGAGACACCATGATCATGAAGGTGGTTCACCCAGGGCGAGGCTCAGCCATTGCACTCCGGTTGGGCTGACCCTTTGCGAATTCCCCAAATGTGGGAATCTCGACTGCAAAATTTCTGATAGTGGGGGACTGCGTTCGCGCTCTCCCCTGACTTTGTGTTAAAAATAGATTCGCTTGTCGTTTTACGTAAAATCCAAGAGACGTCTAACCACGGCCCAAGAATACATTAGTCATCAAAAAAGCGGCTATTCAACGACTACATAACTTTTAATAGACAGCGAATAAGTGTCTAGGCTAAAACAAGGCTTAATTTGGGCTGTCAGTGAAAATCTAATAGCCGTTTGACCATTCCAAACGAATAGACTAGCCATTAAATAGAACCACAATCAAACGGCTACATGTCTAAGAGCACAAAATAATGCTTAGATGATTCTTTTACTTCCAATATAAGAGGTTCTCGGGAATGGCAATCATCCAAACTAATAAATTATAAAGGCTTTTATAAGAAAATGACAACAGTTAAACAACCTAGACAGCGTTGGGCAATACAAAATGCTAATAAATACAAGACAAATTGAAATATTGTACATGCATGTACATTAAACAAGCCAACAAATCTGCCAATGGGCTACGACAATTTTTCTTGAATTAAGTGTTTATATCTAGATTTGTTTCTTACCCCTTTGGCAGATTTATTTGCTTGTTTTAAGCCCAAATTCTGAGTTTTTTCTCCCTAAAGGCTAGGTTTATTTTCTTAGGGCATTTTGCTCATCAAAAAATGCATCTTATTTTAAGACTTTCTAGATATTTGTATAGTTAAAACAGTTCGAAATAACAAGTAAGAAATGATTTTTTGCAATGTATTCATTCATTCGCTACCCTTCATACTACAGCTGTCGAAAAACCACAGCAACGTCGACAGACCTGGAAGCGTAGCTGTATTTGTTTAACTCACAAAGACAACGGGTAAAGTATTTTCTTGATTACCTAAATGACTTGCTGTAGGAAAATAAGTTTAGGTTTAAGGGGGGAAATACAGTTTAAAGGGATATTTCAATTTATGATGATAATTCTGTCATCATTTACTCATGCATACAGGCTTACAACAACACGAGGATTAGTTTTTTTCTGAGTAACACAAAAGAAGGTATTTTGAGGAATGATGGTAAACCCACAGCAGATAGTCACCATTGACTTCCATAGTAGGAATAAAAAAATATGATGGAATTTAATAGGTACCATCAACCGTGTGCTAACCATCACTTTGCAAAATATTTTCTTCATCATTTATCACGATACTTCCAAAATATTTTTTCCTACTAAGTCAATATTTCATTATTTGCTTTACAAGCTTAAAAATGATGGTGACAGGATTACATGGTAATCACAAACAGGTAAACAAGTAAAATAATCACTATTTACTTTTAAAAGCATTTTGAAAATTGCTTGCTTATGCTGGGAGTAAAGGTATTTCATGCAAAAGGTATTTCCTCTTTAAAAGGTAATGTATGCTTCTTTTAAAGCTGACACATTTGCCACATTAAAATAACAGAAATGTGTACTGTTTAAACTTTTTGGAGCCGGTGTGTCTGTGTTCTTGGGGCACACATCTACATGTAAAAGCAGAATTGCTTATTATTCTTCTCTATTTCTTGTATAGGTCAATTATGAGTGAAGAACCGTTCACCAAATGAAGACCGCAGCCAGGTGACGGGATCCTGTGGTAATCACAAACAGGTAAACCAGTAAAATAATCATCATTTAATGTTAAAATAATTTTGAAAATTGAAGTTCTGTGTGTTCTTATTGTACTTTATTTATTTCTGCAGGTAAGCACCATACCGTAAGCTTCATTCCCTTTATAACAGGTAAGGTTCATACTGTTTTATTCTTTTGTACTGTTTTATTCGTACTGTTTTAAATCATTCAGTAAATGCAAAGTTAAACTGATGTGTTTTTAATCTAGATTTAAAAGTGTCTACTGTTGAAGCACATCTGATCTCTTCTGAAAGCTGATAATAACTGAATGCTGAGGCACCTTGTTTTGAGTGAACCCTTGTTTTTTTCTAAATGACCTGATCCTATTGATCCGAGTAATCGGTTTCATATTCGATTAGCATATCTGTCATGTATTGTAGCCATGAAGTGGTTTTTAAACAAGAAACAGTACTTTTTAAATCCATTGACCATTGCAATAATCGGCCCTGCTGGTGATGAAAGCATGAACAAGTTTCTCTAAGTCCTGTCTTGAGACAAAACCTCTAATTCTGGCAATATTTCTGAGATGGTAGTAAAAGCAGAATTCCTTATTATTTTTCTCTATCTCAGGCTCTACGGCATATATGTCATGATTTTATTTGTCTATTTATATGTCTATTTACAAGGACTGCCTTGGCCAAATGTTATTGTTAATTAATATTGAAGCAGTTATTTAACATAGGTCCTTTGAGTAGTGATTTGTGTAATGATCCATATATCTATTTTTATGTATATTTTTAACTTAGGAATGTGATTTTAAAGCTCATATTTGTTATTGTATGACACCTCTCATGTTATGAAAGTAAAAAATAAATGTATTTTCTGATGTCTTGCATTTCTGTTTTTAAACTGTTAATCCTTATCAAGTGCTATACATTAGAAAGTGGATATAGAGTGAAATGCACACGGTGAATAATGAACGCAGACCTTCAGTGCCGGACCTCTGACCCGCTAACCTCCATCCCGACAGCCAGCGCCTTCTCCGGATGCCATTGCGGTATCGCTTCTCGGCTTTTTGGGTAAGATCGAGTGGACACCGGGGACTACACGTTTAAATGGATTTTTGACCTTCGGCTATGGAAGCGAGGCTTGTTCCGTCCACTCCGTGCATCGACTCTGGCGCTTTCCGGGGACAAATAAGGTGAGTTTAAAATCAGAGTTTGCTTCTTTAGTGCGTGGTTGCCAGTTTGTTTGCCAGTCCGTGGTCCATAATACGTTCCGCGTTCGTGGTCTCTCCATCGCTCAGTACTTTTCTGTGTTTCTATTTTACGTAAAGCTAACACCAAAACGATTGTGGAAGGCGCTATATAGATTGTTCTCAAAGAAAAAAAAACGAGAAACAAACCCATGTGAATATGGGTCAAATTATCTAGGCGGAGCACTTCGTTCAAAGAAAAACGCAACAGAATTGTTTGCGTTGAACAAAGACAATGGTGCCTGCAGACATCGAATGTGTATTGTGGATAAAAAATGGCCAGTGGGGTGGGACAATTTTTCTTGAATTAAGTGTTTATGGGAAAAGTTCACGAATTTTTTCTTACCCTGTAGTCAGATTTATTTGCTTGTTTTAAGCATAAAATAACAGGAGAAGAAATTGTGTAGGGGGAGCAGAGGGTTTTTTTTCGTTCAAAGAAAAGCAGCGTGGCACGAATGAATGTTTGGCTGAAATGCTATCGTAATTTCCCCCTTAATTTTCCTTACAAACATGAAACCAGAGAGAAGGGTCAGTTGGCATCGAATTGCACCTTGTATTCGGTGATTGATTGAGGAAAAATATGCGTATGTGTATATATATACTTGTTTTGTTGAACAGAGACAATGGCCGCGTGCTCCAGCGTCACCTATATGCCTATTTCACAAAATGGCGGCTTTGACCGGAAGTAGGGAAAACATCGTTCAGGTTGCACCACTACGATGGCCACTCAATATAGTATGGACTGACAGCTGCTTTGTTTTCTCCTACACATGAATTTACTTGTAAAAATAACAATAACAGATATTGTCGATTGGTGTTATATTATTTTTTTAGCATTTCGTATTATCAAAATATATCATATGTTAGACAGCTTATCAATTTTAAATAAAATAACGAGACATACATAACTATTCGTGTCTGCTCCCGTTTATTGTAATGAGTGTGCACATTTGGAGAAATACTTAGACATTTTACTTCTTATTTCTTTAGACTGAATAATTATTTCTTATTAATTCCAAAGTATGCGACCCGATGATCTAATCGTGGTGTATGTGCTATTCCTCGTTTGTTTGCCTGCATCCATTGCTTTACGGCTTGCTTGTTGCGTTTAAATGCACATTTGATTTCTTTACCAGCATTGGATTTAGACCATTCAATGAGAAGAGTTAACAGCGTTTATTATGATTGATAAGCCCTCAACGGAGAATGAGGTCGGCATACATTAAAAGCCTTATTTTGTTTTTATCGTGTGCCTTCCAAAATGTATGCGACGAAACTTAAATCACGCAAAATATGAATGGTAACTAGACGTGCTTGTTGTGTGCAAGGAGTGCATTTATTTGTAAACTTTTGCTAAATCAAAATGGTTTATTTGTATTTGCTTTTTACCTGGGTTTTATCAGGTTCGCAGTCGGGACATTTTTAATCCATAGTGTATGCATAATTAATTTCAAAGAAATAAGAAGTAAAATGTGTAAGTATTCCTCAAAATGTGCTTTGGACTAAGTCCCCCGTCATCACAGCAAACGGGAGCAGACCCGAATAGGTATGGCTAGTTATTTTATTAAAAATTTCCAGCCGTCTGTAAATTTATGTTTGAAAGAAAAAAGTAAATTAATATCTTACTTACTGTTTTTGTCTTGTTTTCTAGTGAATATCTGACAATGCTTAAATGGAGATACATTTACTTGGTAAGCAAAGTGGCTTAAGATATTATGTATTGTAATAGAAAATTGTTATAAAAACGTTTTGTTTTTGCTGGGAATTCTTGTATATATTTCACAGCTATATAATTAATTATAATAACGCACTTTTTGTTGATAAACATGTTAAAAAATACATTAACACATAATAATGTGGCAACAAATCAAATGTGCATTTAAATGCAACAAGCAAAAATAAATAAATAAAGCAAATGCACGGAAAAGAAACGAGGAATAAAAGAAACACCGCGATTAAAAAAATCAGATCGCATACTTTGTAAAATAATTGAAATAAATTATAAAAATCAACAGGTTTATATTTAAAACAAATAAAAAATATCTGCCAGCGGGGTAAGAAAAATAAACTTAATTCTAGTTTCAACTTAATTCAATAATAAACTCAATTTAGGTTTATTTTTCTTACCCCACTGGCAGATATTTTTACTTGTTTTAAGCCTTAACCTATTACATTTTAGAATTTATTTCAGTAAACAAGACTTAAATTCTAAGCCACTTTGCTTATTAAGTAAATGTATCTCGATTTAAGAATTATTTTTTAACTCGAAAACATTAAGAAAATACTAAGTAAATGAACAAATTGGGATGTTCAAAACACTTAAATATTTTTTTTCACTCTACCCTTCATATTACAGCTGTCGAAAAACCACAGCAACGTTGACAGACCCGGAAGCCATGATACATTAGCAGTTTTTAAAATAAGTTAAATCTAGAATCCTTATTGGTTTTAGATACTTTAAAGCAATGAATGATCTTCTTTCTTTTGAATTGATTTGGTATTATGGAGGAGCTCTGTGTCTGGTTATTGAAGATGATTTGTTCTTTGCTCCTATGTTGGCTTATTTTTTTGTTATTTCCGTTACTATATATATTTTTTTCTTTGTTTTTTCTGATTTGAGGTTATGAAAATGTTTTAATTTGTAATAAAGGTTTTTTGAAAATTCTAAATTCTCTCTATCTCTCTCTCTCTCTCTCTCTCTCTCTCATGAGCGTGGATCAGATCCTGCATTAAAACATGAACTTCTGATTTGCTAGCTCAACGTTCTACCTCTGGGTTATACAATGAGAACGTATAGAGTTAAATGCCCGCTAGCCTCCACCCCAAAAGCCAGCGCCTTCGCCGGCTCCCCCTTTGGCTGCGTCTATTCCGGTATCGCTTCTCGGCCTTTTGGCTAAGATCAAGTGTAGTATCTGTTCTTATCAGTTTAATGTCTGATACGTCTCCTATCCGGGGACTATATGTTAAATGGATTTTTGACCTTCGGAAATGGAAGCGGAGCTTGCTCCTTCCACTCCATGCATCAACATGGTATTGCAGTGTTTCCATGAATGGTGCGCTCCCCATCTCGGGGATAAATAAGTCAAGTATAAAAAAAAGAATTTGCTTCTTTTGTGCGTGAATGACGGTGTTTTTTCTAATCCGTGTGTTTTAAAATTGCTGTGATTTCGTTGACTTTATTGGTTTAACGAAAAGCTTGCGTGTAAATGAACACGCTGATAAAGAAATGTTTTTGTAATGTATTTAATTAATTTCTTTACAAGTTTGCGGAGGTGATACGAGGACGAATTAAACATCCTCGACACAGCTGAAGGCGCAACAAAAGCGAACGAGACCGATTGGAATGTTAAAAACACCTGAAAACTTTTTTCACTACCCTTCATACTACAGCTGTCGAAAAACCACAGCAACGTCGACAGACCTGGAAGCATAGCTGTACTTGTTTAACTCACAACGACAACGGGTAAGTCATTGAGCCCTATGTTTTTATTTATCCACGTTCTAAAATTGCTATGCTTTCGTTGTTTCTTGATTGCTCTGTACATTTTTTTTTGTTTCTATTCCACGTAAAGTTACTTTGTAATAACGAAACCATATATTTGAATGCGCAATTTAAATCCATTTGATTTAAATTGTTTCACATATTTCACTCTACACGGTTCAACCGGGCTGGAAACGGAATAAAAACAGGGTAGATCTCGAAGAATGTTTGGTCTCAGACGTGGCTTCGTGCGCTTTCCACCTGGTCACACACAGTAAATGAAATGTTAGTCGGACGGCCTCCGGGGGCGCCGTCGATGTGATCGGTCACAGGAAGATGCGGCCGTCTGGCCTCAAAGGGTGTCGCTCATACTTACCTGGCAGGGGAGACACCATGATCATGAAGGTGGTTCACCCAGGGCGAGGCTCAGCCATTGCACTCCGGTTGGGCTGACCCTTTGCGAATTCCCCAAATGTGGGAATCTCGACTGCAAAATTTCTGATAGTGGGGGACTGCGTTCGCGCTCTCCCCTGACTTTGTGTTAAAAATAGATTCGCTTGTCGTTTTACGTAAAATCCAAGAGACGTCTAACCACGGCCCAAGAATACATTAGTCATCAAAAAAGCGGCTATTCAACGACTACATAACTTTTAATAGACAGCGAATAAGTGTCTAGGCTAAAACAAGGCTTAATTTGGGCTGTCAGTGAAAATCTAATAGCCGTTTGACCATTCCAAACGAATAGACTAGCCATTAAATAGAACCACAATCAAACGGCTACATGTCTAAGAGCACAAAATAATGCTTAGATGATTCTTTTACTTCCAATATAAGAGGTTCTCGGGAATGGCAATCATCCAAACTAATAAATTATAAAGGCTTTTATAAGAAAATGACAACAGTTAAACAACCTAGACAGCGTTGGGCAATACAAAATGCTAATAAATACAAGACAAATTGAAATATTGTACATGCATGTACATTAAACAAGCCAACAAATCTGCCAATGGGCTACGACAATTTTTCTTGAATTAAGTGTTTATATCTAGATTTGTTTCTTACCCCTTTTGCAGATTTATTTGCTTGTTTTAAGCCCAAATTCTGAGTTTTTTCTCCCTAAAGGCTAGGTTTATTTTCTTAGGGCATTTTGCTCATCAAAAAATGCATCTTATTTTAAGACTTTCTAGATATTTGTATAGTTAAAACAGTTCGAAATAACAAGTAAGAAATGATTTTTTGCAATGTATTCATTCATTCGCTACCCTTCATACTACAGCTGTCGAAAAACCACAGCAACGTCGACAGACCTGGAAGCGTAGCTGTATTTGTTTAACTCACAAAGACAACGGGTAAAGTATTTTCTTGATTACCTAAATGACTTGCTGTAGGAAAATAAGTTTAGGTTTAAGGGGGGAAATACAGTTTAAAGGGATATTTCAATTTATGATGATAATTCTGTCATCATTTACTCATGCATACAGGCTTACAACAACACGAGGATTAGTTTTTTTCTGAGTAACACAAAAGAAGGTATTTTGAGGAATGATGGTAAACCCACAGCAGATAGTCACCATTGACTTCCATAGTAGGAATAAAAAAATATGATGGAATTTAATAGGTACCATCAACCGTGTGCTAACCATCACTTTGCAAAATATTTTCTTCATCATTTATCACGATACTTCCAAAATATTTTTTCCTACTAAGTCAATATTTCATTATTTGCTTTACAAGCTTAAAAATGATGGTGACAGGATTCCATGGTAATCACAAACAGGTAAACAAGTAAAATAATCACTATTTACTTTTAAAAGCATTTTGAAAATTGCTTGCTTATGCTGGGAGTAAAGGTATTTCATGCAAAAGGTATTTCCTCTTTAAAAGGTAATGTATGCTTCTTTTAAAGCTGACACATTTGCCACATTAAAATAACAGAAATGTGTACTGTTTAAACTTTTTGGAGCCGGTGTGTCTGTGTTCTTGGGGCACACATCTACATGTAAAAGCAGAATTGCTTATTATTCTTCTCTATTTCTTGTATAGGTCAATTATGAGTGAAGAACCGTTCACCAAATGAAGACCGCAGCCAGGTGACGGGATCCTGTGGTAATCACAAACAGGTAAACCAGTAAAATAATCATCATTTAATGTTAAAATAATTTTGAAAATTGAAGTTCTGTGTGTTCTTATTGTACTTTATTTATTTCTGCAGGTAAGCACCATACCGTAAGCTTCATTCCCTTTATAACAGGTAAGGTTCATACTGTTTTATTCTTTTGTACTGTTTTATTCGTACTGTTTTAAATCATTCAGTAAATGCAAAGTTAAACTGATGTGTTTTTAATCTAGATTTAAAAGTGTCTACTGTTGAAGCACATCTGATCTCTTCTGAAAGCTGATAATAACTGAATGCTGAGGCACCTTGTTTTGAGTGAACCCTTGTTTTTTCTAAATGACCTGATCCTATTGATCCGAGTAATCGGTTTCATATTCGATTAGCATATCTGTCATGTATTGTAGCCATGAAGTGGTTTTTAAACAAGAAACAGTACTTTTTAAATCCATTGACCATTGCAATAATCGGCCCTGCTGGTGATGAAAGCATGAACAAGTTTCTCTAAGTCCTGTCTTGAGACAAAACCTCTAATTCTGGCAATATTTCTGAGATGGTAGTAAAAGCAGAATTCCTTATTATTTTTCTCTATCTCAGGCTCTACGGCATATATGTCATGATTTTATTTGTCTATTTATATGTCTATTTACAAGGACTGCCTTGGCCAAATGTTATTGTTAATTAATATTGAAGCAGTTATTTAACATAGGTCCTTTGAGTAGTGATTTGTGTAATGATCCATATATCTATTTTTATGTATATTTTTAACTTAGGAATGTGATTTTAAAGCTCATATTTGTTATTGTATGACACCTCTCATGTTATGAAAGTAAAAAATAAATGTATTTTCTGATGTCTTGCATTTCTGTTTTTAAACTGTTAATCCTTATCAAGTGCTATACATTAGAAAGTGGATATAGAGTGAAATGCACACGGTGAATAATGAACGCAGACCTTCAGTGCCGGACCTCTGACCCGCTAACCTCCATCCCGACAGCCAGCGCCTTCTCCGGATGCCATTGCGGTATCGCTTCTCGGCTTTTTGGGTAAGATCGAGTGGACACCGGGGACTACACGTTTAAATGGATTTTTGACCTTCGGCTATGGAAGCGAGGCTTGTTCCGTCCACTCCGTGCATCGACTCTGGCGCTTTCCGGGGACAAATAAGGTGAGTTTAAAATCAGAGTTTGCTTCTTTAGCGCGTGGTTGCCAGTTTGTTTGCCAGTCCGTGGTCCATAATACGTTCCGCGTTCGTGGTCTCTCCATCGCTCAGTACTTTTCTGTGTTTCTATTTTACGTAAAGCTAACACCAAAACGATTGTGGAAGGCGCTATATAGATTGTTCTCAAAGAAAAAAAAACGAGAAACAAACCCATGTGAATATGGGTCAAATTATCTAGGCGGAGCACTTCGTTCAAAGAAAAACGCAACAGAATTGTTTGCGTTGAACAAAGACAATGGTGCCTGCAGACATCGAATGTGTATTGTGGATAAAAAATGGCCAGTGGGGTGGGACAATTTTTCTTGAATTAAGTGTTTATGGGAAAAGTTCACGAATTTTTTCTTACCCTGTAGTCAGATTTATTTGCTTGTTTTAAGCATAAAATAACAGGAGAAGAAATTGTGTAGGGGGAGCAGAGGGTTTTTTTTCGTTCAAAGAAAAGCAGCGTGGCACGAATGAATGTTTGGCTGAAATGCTATCGTAATTTCCCCCTTAATTTTCCTTACAAACATGAAACCAGAGAGAAGGGTCAGTTGGCATCGAATTGCACCTTGTATTCGGTGATTGATTGAGGAAAAATATGCGTATGTGTATATATATACTTGTTTTGTTGAACAGAGACAATGGCCGCGTGCTCCAGCGTCACCTATATGCCTATTTCACAAAATGGCGGCTTTGACCGGAAGTAGGGAAAACATCGTTCAGGTTGCACCACTACGATGGCCACTCAATATAGTATGGACTGACAGCTGCTTTGTTTTCTCCTACACATGAATTTACTTGTAAAAATAACAATAACAGATATTGTCGATTGGTGTTATATTATTTTTTTAGCATTTCGTATTATCAAAATATATCATATGTTAGACAGCTTATCAATTTTAAATAAAATAACGAGACATACATAACTATTCGTGTCTGCTCCCGTTTATTGTAATGAGTGTGCACATTTGGAGAAATACTTAGACATTTTACTTCTTATTTCTTTAGACTGAATAATTATTTCTTATTAATTCCAAAGTATGCGACCCGATGATCTAATCGTGGTGTATGTGCTATTCCTCGTTTGTTTGCCTGCATCCATTGCTTTACGGCTTGCTTGTTGCGTTTAAATGCACATTTGATTTCTTTACCAGCATTGGATTTAGACCATTCAATGAGAAGAGTTAACAGCGTTTATTATGATTGATAAGCCCTCAACGGAGAATGAGGTCGGCATACATTAAAAGCCTTATTTTGTTTTTATCGTGTGCCTTCCAAAATGTATGCGACGAAACTTAAATCACGCAAAATATGAATGGTAACTAGACGTGCTTGTTGTGTGCAAGGAGTGCATTTATTTGTAAACTTTTGCTAAATCAAAATGGTTTATTTGTATTTGCTTTTTACCTGGGTTTTATCAGGTTCGCAGTCGGGACATTTTTAATCCATAGTGTATGCATAATTAATTTCAAAGAAATGAGAAGTAAAATGTGTAAGTATTCCTCAAAATGTGCTTTGGACTAAGTCCCCCGTCATCACAGCAAACGGGAGCAGACCCGAATAGGTATGGCTAGTTATTTTATTAAAAATTTCCAGCCGTCTGTAAATTTATGTTTGAAAGAAAAAAGTAAATTAATATCTTACTTACTGTTTTTGTCTTGTTTTCTAGTGAATATCTGACAATGCTTAAATGGAGATACATTTACTTGGTAAGCAAAGTGGCTTAAGATATTATGTATTGTAATAGAAAATTGTTATAAAAACGTTTTGTTTTTGCTGGGAATTCTTGTATATATTTCACAGCTATATAATTAATTATAATAACGCACTTTTTGTTGATAAACATGTTAAAAAATACATTAACACATAATAATGTGGCAACAAATCAAATGTGCATTTAAATGCAACAAGCAAAAATAAATAAATAAAGCAAATGCACGGAAAAGAAACGAGGAATAAAAGAAACACCGCGATTAAAAAAATCAGATCGCATACTTTGTAAAATAATTGAAATAAATTATAAAAATCAACAGGTTTATATTTAAAACAAATAAAAAATATCTGCCAGCGGGGTAAGAAAAATAAACTTAATTCTAGTTTCAACTTAATTCAATAATAAACTCAATTTAGGTTTATTTTTCTTACCCCACTGGCAGATATTTTTACTTGTTTTAAGCCTTAACCTATTACATTTTAGAATTTATTTCAGTAAACAAGACTTAAATTCTAAGCCACTTTGCTTATTAAGTAAATGTATCTCGATTTAAGAATTATTTTTTAACTCGAAAACATTAAGAAAATACTAAGTAAACGAACAAATTGGGATGTTCAAAACACTTAAATATTTTTTTTCACTCTACCCTTCATATTACAGCTGTCGAAAAACCACAGCAACGTTGACAGACCCGGAAGCCATGATACATTAGCAGTTTTTAAAATAAGTTAAATCTAGAATCCTTATTGGTTTTAGATACTTTAAAGCAATGAATGATCTTCTTTCTTTTGAATTGATTTGGTATTATGGAGGAGCTCTGTGTCTGGTTATTGAAGATGATTTGTTCTTTGCTCCTATGTTGGCTTATTTTTTTGTTATTTCCGTTACTATATATATATTTTTCTTTGTTTTTTCTGATTTGAGGTTATGAAAATGTTTTAATTTGTAATAAAGGTTTTTTGAAAATTCTAAATTCTCTCTATCTCTCTCTCTCTCTCTCTCTCTCTCATGAGCGTGGATCAGATCCTGCATTAAAACATGAACTTCTGATTTGCTAGCTCAACGTTCTACCTCTGGGTTATACAATGAGAACGTATAGAGTTAAATGCCCGCTAGCCTCCACCCCAAAAGCCAGCGCCTTCGCCGGCTCCCCCTTTGGCTGCGTCTATTCCGGTATCGCTTCTCGGCCTTTTGGCTAAGATCAAGTGTCTGGCCACAAGGGGGAGTGATCGCCTCATTGCAGGTTTCTGGGTTTTTGCTTACCTATAGCTTAAACCACATATCTGTGAAGAGGTATATATTGCTTTTGCTTTTGCTTGCTTTTTTCGCTTGCTTTTGCTTTTACTTATTTATTTTTCAGGTTTTAAAGAAGACTCTGTATTTGTGCAACGATCGTTTTAAGGTAAGTTTGAATTTTTAAATTGTTTATTGGTTTTAGTGTGTTTTAGTATATTTTAAGCTGTTGGTGCCTCCAACATGTCGGCTGCTCGTGCCGGCGTGCGGAGGCACCACAGCGTGCGGTTTATATTTAAAGAAGTTGAGGGTAAGCTCCTGGGGATGTCACGTCTTGACTTCTCCAGGAAGTTTGTCCAAAAAGCCCTCAACTTCAAAGCTACAGATATTAATTGTTTGATGACGTTGCCTTTTAACAAAGGCTTTGATTTGAGTTTTAATAGTGCTTCATTGCTTATTGATTTCTGGCAAAGATTTGAGGTTGTAAAGGCCCAGTTTTCTATGTTTACTGTGGAAAGGCTTTCTGATAACACACTTAAAACTGTGATTGTCAGGATGTTTAATGAAACAGTGACTGGAGAAGACATTTGTGTTTGGCTGGGTAGATTTTGCACTGTTCGTGGCCCGCCTATCAAAGTGCTTGATGAGGATGGCATTTGGAACTGCTCCTGGCGAATTCCCATCAAACAATGGGAGGACGCTGGGGGCTACCTAGGCCTGAGACATCTGCCTTCAATGATTGTGCTGGGAGAAAACAGGGGCTACATTCACTATCAGGGGATGCCCAAACTGTGTAGGAAGTGTGGAAGTATGGGGCATCTCGCTGAAGCATGCCAGGAATTAATATGTGGGAAGTGCAGAGAAACTGGTCATACTTTTGAAGAATGTACCAATGGCAGGAGGTGCAATCTTTGTGGAGATTCAAACCATCTCTACAGAGATTGCCCAAAAAGCTTTGCCAACAAGCTTAAGGCACCCAAGATGGCCGCCCCACATGGCCAACAAACACAAGAACAAAGGGAGGAGGAGGCGGTCCCTGAGGTTTTGGCGGGAAATTCAAAATCCCAGCCAGCTTCAGGGATTGGGCAAGATGGAGGATGTGGGGTGGCCCCAGGGGCGGAGTCAAATGTTTTAAAGGAACTTGGGGAGGAAGAGAAAGACAATGAAAGTGATGAAACAGTTTCCAGCATGATCACTGTGCCTGAGGTGAGTACTGATTCTAGTGGGAGTAAAACCGATTGTTCACTCCCAAGTGCTCAAGTGCAGAAAAGGCCTGCGGGATCTCCTTTGTCCAAGACAGAGGAGAAAAAGCTTCGGGCCACACAGCAACCAAATAGTTCCTCTTTGGAAGATCTGGATCGTGTGTGGCCCCAAGAATCCCCCAATGAGGTCTCTTTTCTTCAAATTAGGCTAAGAACATCATCGCCCAAGGAGCCACAAGAGAGTGTCTCTGTGGTTCCTCTGGAACAAATTGTCTGCTCTCCTGTCTCCAATACCGTGGGGATAAAGGAAGAGCAAGTTTCCCAAGAAATTTTATGATTTTAAATTACCTGTAGTTTTATTTGGATAATGTTTCTCTTTTAAAGTTCATGCTTTTTAAAACCTTACTGCTCATGGCCCTCACTGTCTCTACAATCAATGTGAGAAGTGTGAGGACTAACATCCGAGCACAGAGTGTTTTATCCCTTTTAAAGTCTTTTAAGTCAGATGTGTTTTTATTGCAAGAGTGTTCTCTGCCCTTTTTAACTAATTATAGAAGGTGGGAGGAACTATGGACCCCAGGACCCTCACTGTGGAGCGGATCAAATTTTAATAAATCAGATGGTGTTGCAATTTTAATAAATAATCCTAATATCTTGGTGAAGGGCAGCACGGTGGTGAGGGACGGACGGGCCATTTTAACAAATCTGACTTTTTTAGACAGGGATTTTAAGATTCTCAACGTGTATGGTTTTACAGATAAAAATGAAAGGCATGAACTTTTAGAGGTTTTGCAGCCTCACATGCTAGGTAGGGCTCCCCTGGTGGTGGCAGGGGATTTTAATTGTGTTTTAAGCCAAAAGGATAGGAAGAGGGTAGGGGAAGATTTTAAGGTAGATAAAACATCGGTTTTATTGCAGGGTTTAGTGAGAGATTTTAAGTTAGTCGACTGTTTTAAACTAATGCATCAGAGAGAGGAGGGCTTCACCTGGTTCAGTGGTGATGGCACTAAAGCCTCTCGAATCGACTATGTTTTTACAAGAGACTGCCCGCCAACCGATGCTACATTGACCCCCCTTTTCTTTTCTGATCACATGATGCTGTCTTGCACCCTTTCACTGCCCACTGGTGTGACGGTAGGGGGAGGGCTGTGGAAGCTGAACTGTTCCCTTCTCGAGGATGACGAGGTAGCTAGACAATACAGGGAGCAGTTTAGCCAATGGCAGACCCTCCAAGACTTTTATGATTCACGTGCACAATGGTGGGAGATGGTAAAACACAGGACAAGGCAATTTTTTAGAAAAATAGGAAAGATGAAAAAAGACAGGGAGAAAAGACGCATGATGGGGCTGCAAAAAAGACTGCAGAGGTATTTTAATCTTTTAAATGAAGGATTGGATTTTAGTCAAGAAATTAAAGATGTTAAAGAGGAAATGTCAGCCTTAAGTGAAACTCAAAGCAAAGGAGTAATTTTAAGAAGTAGAGAAAGAGATATTGAGGAAGGGGAAAAATGCACCAGATATTTTTTTAAGAAGATTGTTACAAAGGCTAAAGCAATAACATCACTTAAAACAGATGGGAGGGAAGTGCATACAACAAAAGAAATTTTAAATGGAGTGACAGAATTCTATGAAAGTTTATATTGCAATAAAGAAGTAGAAAACGAGACAATAAAGGAAGTTTTGGAGTTTGTGGAAAAAAAGGTAAGTTGTGAAAATGTGTTTTTATCTCAAGATTTAACCATTTTAGAATTACATACTGCTCTTAAAGGTTTTAAACGAGGGAAGTCCCCAGGAATGGATGGACTCCCCCTGGAGTTTTATGTGACGTTTTGGGATATTTTAGCACATGATTTATTGACTGTTTTTAAGGAATTTGAGACTCTAGACAAACTTCCTGACAGCTTCAGAATAGGGATAGTTTCACTTTTACATAAGAAAGGAGACAAGACTGACCTTAAGACGTGGCGACCAATCACACTTTTAAATTTTGACATTAAACTTTTTAGTAAAATTTTAGCAACACGAATGTCTACTGTTTTAGAGGACATAATCCACCCGGATCAAGCATGTGCTGTGCCTGGGAGAAAGATCACGGACAGTCTAGTGCTGATTAGAGATGCCATCTGTTTTGCGAGAGACAGAAACATTCGGCTAGCAGTCCTAAATTTAGATTTTGAAAAAGCATTCGACCGGGTCTCGCACAAGTACCTGTTTCAGGTACTGGAAAAAATGGGTTTCCCAGGGAGATTCATAGCTTGGGTGGGATTGCTGTACAACGGCTTAGTCAGCAGAATTCTAGTTAACGGGCATCTTTCCCAAGCTGTAAATATATGCAGCGGCGTCCGTCAGGGGTGTCCTTTATCTCCCCTCCTGTATGTGGCATGTATGGAACCACTGGCACAGATCTTGAGAAGGGATAAATGGATTAAAGGACTAGACGTGCCTGGGACTGGTGGACTGACAGCGACCTGTGTTTTATATATGGATGACGTAACCCTTTTAACAACTGATGTTTTATCTTTACGAAGAGCAATGGACTTGACTGACTGGTACGGTCGGGCCTCAGGCGCTAAACTTAACAGAAGTAAGTCTGAGGCCCTGCTCTTCGGGCCGTGGGGGAACATTGACACAGGAGGACTGGATGTGGATTTTAAAGAAACAGACCTTAAAATTTTAGGAGTTAAATTTGACAAGGAGGGTGGTGGACGGGGAAACTGGACTGACTTGTTAGGGAAAGTTAGGAAAAGACTGGGGTTTTGGGGACAAAGACAGTTGACATTACATGGAAAAGTGCTGATTTTTAAAGCTGTAATTTTACCATTGCTTTTACTTGTATGTTCTGTTTTTAGTCCTACTAAACAATTTTTTACAGACCTGGAGAGGGCCGTGTTTTATTTCCTGTGGGGGTCCAAATGGGAACGTCTAAAGAGAGAGGTCGTAAAGAAAAGACCAGAAAATGGTGGGATAGGCCTCCCAGACCCACGACTGTTTTTAACAAGCCGATTTACTGCCCTGCACATTAGTTATGCAGTGACCCCATCCAACGAGAACAAGACGACAGCTATGGTCAGATATTGGATGGGGTCCTACCTGAGATTCTTAAAAGTTTTACCAGTTGATTTAAAAACTCCAGTATCTTTTAATTTGCCCCAACAGTACAGTTTTATCAAGACATTTTTAAAGAAATACATTTTAGAGACTCAAGATGTAAATATTTTAACAAATCACAAATCTCTTGTCTCTCTTGTACAGGACCGGGAGTCAGTGAGCCCAGTTCCAGGCCTCACTTTAGAGGAGGCCAAACAAGTATGGAGGAACACTGCCCACCCCGCTCTTCAGAACAGACACAAAGATTTGGCGTGGTTGGTGGCCCATGAGATCCTCCCAGTCAGGGCGGTAATGCACTCCCGGGGTATGGCCAAGAACCCAGTCTGTCCACAGACTGGGTGTAATCTACCGGAGACTGTTCGACATCTGCTCTGGGAGTGCGGTAATGCGAGGGACCTGTGGGCCAGAACCGGTCCCCTGTTTTTCCCGTGCCTGCCAGCAGGTGGGGTCCAGATGGACTACAAGCTCGCAGTCCTGGGGGTGGGTCGGGGCCTGAGGGTGTTGTCAGCACAAGAGTTCACCTCGCTCTGGCTCACCCTAAATGCCATTAAGGACACCATCTGGACCACCAGGAACCTGCTGGTGGGGAAACGTGTTACGGTGCCCCTCCACGCACGCGAGCGGATGGTCAGAACGGTGTTGCAGGGGCACCGGACATAATCATTCGGACGAAGGGGCCGGGGCCACACAGGGAGGTCCCAGCTTGCCACCGTGCCTGGCTGCCCGTAGATGCACCCAGACCACCACCGGCTACGGGAACAGCGGGCCAGCGGGCCGGAGGGTGGGGATCTCCGCTGGGCACCAAGAAAAAAATAAAAAAAAGTTTGTTCTGTAGAGTGGGGTGAGGGCCACGTTGGTAAGGGCTCACCCCGGCCCTGGACAATAAAGGACTTTTTAAAAAAAAATTTTAGGTTGTTGTTTTACAATTGTTAAAAACTTTATTTCATGCATTGTTTTATTCTTAAACTCATTGGCTTTTTACCCTTTTAACACCCAGAAAAGATTTTAATAGTCCCATCTCTTTAAAAAAGTCTTAAATGTTATTTATTGTCTGACGTTTTAAAGATATTTTATTGATATAAATGACTGTGACTGTGAATGTGAGTGTTTCTTTAAAGCCATGTTTGTTTTTGAAAAAAGATGTGATGACAATAAAAAATTTTCGAAAGAAAAAAATCTGTTCTTATCAGTTTAATGTCTGATACGTCTCCTATCCGGGGACTATATGTTAAATGGATTTTTGACCTTCGGAAATGGAAGCGGAGCTTGCTCCTTCCACTCCATGCATCAACATGGTATTGCAGTGTTTCCATGAATGGTGCGCTCCCCATCTCGGGGATAAATAAGTCAAGTATAAAAAAAAGAATTTGCTTCTTTTGTGCGTGAATGACGGTGTTTTTTCTAATCCGTGTGTTTTAAAATTGCTGTGATTTCGTTGGCTTTATTGGTTTAACGAAAAGCTTGCGTGGAAATGAACACGCTGATAAAGAAATGTTTTTGTAATGTATTTAATTAATTTCTTTACAAGTTTGCGGAGGTGATACGAGGACGAATTAAACATCCTCGACACAGCTGAAGGCGCAACAAAAGCGAACGAGACCGATTGGAATGTTAAAAACACCTGAAAACTTTTTTCACTACCCTTCATACTACAGCTGTCGAAAAACCACAGCAACGTCGACAGACCTGGAAGCATAGCTGTACTTGTTTAACTCACAACGACAACGGGTAAGTCATTGAGCCCTGTGTTTTTATTTATCCACGTTCTAAAATTGCTATGCTTTCGTTGTTTCTTGATTGCTCTGTACATTTTTTTTTGTTTCTATTCCACGTAAAGTTACTTTGTAATAACGAAACCATATATTTGAATGCGCAATTTAAATCCATTTGATTTAAATTGTTTCACATATTTCACTCTACACGGTTCAACCGGGCTGGAAACGGAATAAAAACAGGGTAGATCTCGAAGAATGTTTGGTCTCAGACGTGGCTTCGTGCGCTTTCCACCTGGTCACACACAGTAAATGAAATGTTAGTCGGACGGCCTCCGGGGGCGCCGTCGATGTGATCGGTCACAGGAAGATGCGGCCGTCTGGCCTCAAAGGGTGTCGCTCATACTTACCTGGCAGGGGAGACACCATGATCATGAAGGTGGTTCACCCAGGGCGAGGCTCAGCCATTGCACTCCGGTTGGGCTGACCCTTTGCGAATTCCCCAAATGTGGGAATCTCGACTGCAAAATTTCTGATAGTGGGGGACTGCGTTCGCGCTCTCCCCTGACCTTTGTGTTAAAAATAGATTCGCTTGTCGTTTTACGTAAAATCCAAGAGACGTCTAACCACGGCCCAAGAATACATTAGTCATCAAAAAAGCGGCTATTCAACGACTACATAACTTTTAATAGACAGCGAATAAGTGTCTAGGCTAAAACAAGGCTTAATTTGGGCTGTCAGTGAAAATCTAATAGCCGTTTGACCATTCCAAACGAATAGACTAGCCATTAAATAGAACCACAATCAAACGGCTACATGTCTAAGAGCACAAAATAATGCTTAGATGATTCTTTTACTTCCAATATAAGAGGTTCTCGGGAATGGCAATCATCCAAACTAATAAATTATAAAGGCTTTTATAAGAAAATGACAACAGTTAAACAACCTAGACAGCGTTGGGCAATACAAAATGCTAATAAATACAAGACAAATTGAAATATTGTACATGCATGTACATTAAACAAGCCAACAAATCTGCCAATGGGCTACGACAATTTTTCTTGAATTAAGTGTTTATATCTAGATTTGTTTCTTACCCCTTTGGCAGATTTATTTGCTTGTTTTAAGCCCAAATTCTGAGTTTTTTCTCCCTAAAGGCTAGGTTTATTTTCTTAGGGCATTTTGCTCATCAAAAAATGCATCTTATTTTAAGACTTTCTAGATATTTGTATAGTTAAAACAGTTCGAAATAACAAGTAAGAAATGATTTTTTGCAATGTATTCATTCATTCGCTACCCTTCATACTACAGCTGTCGAAAAACCACAGCAACGTCGACAGACCTGGAAGCGTAGCTGTATTTGTTTAACTCACAAAGACAACGGGTAAAGTATTTTCTTGATTACCTAAATGACTTGCTGTAGGAAAATAAGTTTAGGTTTAAGGGGGGAAATACAGTTTAAAGGGATATTTCAATTTATGATGATAATTCTGTCATCATTTACTCATGCATACAGGCTTACAACAACACGAGGATTAGTTTTTTTCTGAGTAACACAAAAGAAGGTATTTTGAGGAATGATGGTAAACCCACAGCAGATAGTCACCATTGACTTCCATAGTAGGAATAAAAAAATATGATGGAATTTAATAGGTACCATCAACCGTGTGCTAACCATCACTTTGCAAAATATTTTCTTCATCATTTATCACGATACTTCCAAAATATTTTTTCCTACTAAGTCAATATTTCATTATTTGCTTTACAAGCTTAAAAATGATGGTGACAGGATTCCATGGTAATCACAAACAGGTAAACAAGTAAAATAATCACTATTTACTTTTAAAAGCATTTTGAAAATTGCTTGCTTATGCTGGGAGTAAAGGTATTTCATGCAAAAGGTATTTATTTCCTCTTTAAAAGGTAATGTATGCTTCTTTTAAAGCTGACACATTTGCCACATTAAAATAACAGAAATGTGTACTGTTTAAACTTTTTGGAGCCGGTGTGTCTGTGTTCTTGGGGCACACATCTACATGTAAAAGCAGAATTGCTTATTATTCTTCTCTATTTCTTGTATAGGTCAATTATGAGTGAAGAACCGTTCACCAAATGAAGACCGCAGCCAGGTGACGGGATCCTGTGGTAATCACAAACAGGTAAACCAGTAAAATAATCATCATTTAATGTTAAAATAATTTTGAAAATTGAAGTTCTGTGTGTTCTTATTGTACTTTATTTATTTCTGCAGGTAAGCACCATACCGTAAGCTTCATTCCCTTTATAACAGGTAAGGTTCATACTGTTTTATTCTTTTGTACTGTTTTATTCGTACTGTTTTAAATCATTCAGTAAATGCAAAGTTAAACTGATGTGTTTTTAATCTAGATTTAAAAGTGTCTACTGTTGAAGCACATCTGATCTCTTCTGAAAGCTGATAATAACTGAATGCTGAGGCACCTTGTTTTGAGTGAACCCTTGTTTTTTCTAAATGACCTGATCCTATTGATCCGAGTAATCGGTTTCATATTCGATTAGCATATCTGTCATGTATTGTAGCCATGAAGTGGTTTTTAAACAAGAAACAGTACTTTTTAAATCCATTGACCATTGCAATAATCGGCCCTGCTGGTGATGAAAGCATGAACAAGTTTCTCTAAGTCCTGTCTTGAGACAAAACCTCTAATTCTGGCAATATTTCTGAGATGGTAGTAAAAGCAGAATTCCTTATTATTTTTCTCTATCTCAGGCTCTACGGCATATATGTCATGATTTTATTTGTCTATTTATATGTCTATTTACAAGGACTGCCTTGGCCAAATGTTATTGTTAATTAATATTGAAGCAGTTATTTAACATAGGTCCTTTGAGTAGTGATTTGTGTAATGATCCATATATCTATTTTTATGTATATTTTTAACTTAGGAATGTGATTTTAAAGCTCATATTTGTTATTGTATGACACCTCTCATGTTATGAAAGTAAAAAATAAATGTATTTTCTGATGTCTTGCATTTCTGTTTTTAAACTGTTAATCCTTATCAAGTGCTATACATTAGAAAGTGGATATAGAGTGAAATGCACACGGTGAATAATGAACGCAGACCTTCAGTGCCGGACCTCTGACCCGCTAACCTCCATCCCGACAGCCAGCGCCTTCTCCGGATGCCATTGCGGTATCGCTTCTCGGCTTTTTGGGTAAGATCGAGTGGACACCGGGGACTACACGTTTAAATGGATTTTTGACCTTCGGCTATGGAAGCGAGGCTTGTTCCGTCCACTCCGTGCATCGACTCTGGCGCTTTCCGGGGACAAATAAGGTGAGTTTAAAATCAGAGTTTGCTTCTTTAGTGCGTGGTTGCCAGTTTGTTTGCCAGTCCGTGGTCCATAATACGTTCCGCGTTCGTGGTCTCTCCATCGCTCAGTACTTTTCTGTGTTTCTATTTTACGTAAAGCTAACACCAAAACGATTGTGGAAGGCGCTATATAGATTGTTCTCAAAGAAAAAAAACGAGAAACAAACCCATGTGAATATGGGTCAAATTATCTAGGCGGAGCACTTCGTTCAAAGAAAAACGCAACAGAATTGTTTGCGTTGAACAAAGACAATGGTGCCTGCAGACATCGAATGTGTATTGTGGATAAAAAATGGCCAGTGGGGTGGGACAATTTTTCTTGAATTAAGTGTTTATGGGAAAAGTTCACGAATTTTTTCTTACCCTGTAGTCAGATTTATTTGCTTGTTTTAAGCATAAAATAACAGGAGAAGAAATTGTGTAGGGGGAGCAGAGGGTTTTTTTTCGTTCAAAGAAAAGCAGCGTGGCACGAATGAATGTTTGGCTGAAATGCTATCGTAATTTCCCCCTTAATTTTCCTTACAAACATGAAACCAGAGAGAAGGGTCAGTTGGCATCGAATTGCACCTTGTATTCGGTGATTGATTGAGGAAAAATATGCGTATGTGTATATATATACTTGTTTTGTTGAACAGAGACAATGGCCGCGTGCTCCAGCGTCACCTATATGCCTATTTCACAAAATGGCGGCTTTGACCGGAAGTAGGGAAAACATCGTTCAGGTTGCACCACTACGATGGCCACTCAATATAGTATGGACTGACAGCTGCTTTGTTTTCTCCTACACATGAATTTACTTGTAAAAATAACAATAACAGATATTGTCGATTGGTGTTATATTATTTTTTTAGCATTTCGTATTATCAAAATATATCATATGTTAGACAGCTTATCAATTTTAAATAAAATAACGAGACATACATAACTATTCGTGTCTGCTCCCGTTTATTGTAATGAGTGTGCACATTTGGAGAAATACTTAGACATTTTACTTCTTATTTCTTTAGACTGAATAATTATTTCTTATTAATTCCAAAGTATGCGACCCGATGATCTAATCGTGGTGTATGTGCTATTCCTCGTTTGTTTGCCTGCATCCATTGCTTTACGGCTTGCTTGTTGCGTTTAAATGCACATTTGATTTCTTTACCAGCATTGGATTTAGACCATTCAATGAGAAGAGTTAACAGCGTTTATTATGATTGATAAGCCCTCAACGGAGAATGAGGTCGGCATACATTAAAAGCCTTATTTTGTTTTTATCGTGTGCCTTCCAAAATGTATGCGACGAAACTTAAATCACGCAAAATATGAATGGTAACTAGACGTGCTTGTTGTGTGCAAGGAGTGCATTTATTTGTAAACTTTTGCTAAATCAAAATGGTTTATTTGTATTTGCTTTTTACCTGGGTTTTATCAGGTTCGCAGTCGGGACATTTTTAATCCATAGTGTATGCATAATTAATTTCAAAGAAATAAGAAGTAAAATGTGTAAGTATTCCTCAAAATGTGCTTTGGACTAAGTCCCCCGTCATCACAGCAAACGGGAGCAGACCCGAATAGGTATGGCTAGTTATTTTATTAAAAATTTCCAGCCGTCTGTAAATTTATGTTTGAAAGAAAAAAGTAAATTAATATCTTACTTACTGTTTTTGTCTTGTTTTCTAGTGAATATCTGACAATGCTTAAATGGAGATACATTTACTTGGTAAGCAAAGTGGCTTAAGATATTATGTATTGTAATAGAAAATTGTTATAAAAACGTTTTGTTTTTGCTGGGAATTCTTGTATATATTTCACAGCTATATAATTAATTATAATAACGCACTTTTTGTTGATAAACATGTTAAAAAATACATTAACACATAATAATGTGGCAACAAATCAAATGTGCATTTAAATGCAACAAGCAAAAATAAATAAATAAAGCAAATGCACGGAAAAGAAACGAGGAATAAAAGAAACACCGCGATTAAAAAAATCAGATCGCATACTTTGTAAAATAATTGAAATAAATTATAAAAATCAACAGGTTTATATTTAAAACAAATAAAAAATATCTGCCAGCGGGGTAAGAAAAATAAACTTAATTCTAGTTTCAACTTAATTCAATAATAAACTCAATTTAGGTTTATTTTTCTTACCCCACTGGCAGATATTTTTACTTGTTTTAAGCCTTAACCTATTACATTTTAGAATTTATTTCAGTAAACAAGACTTAAATTCTAAGCCACTTTGCTTATTAAGTAAATGTATCTCGATTTAAGAATTATTTTTTAACTCGAAAACATTAAGAAAATACTAAGTAAACGAACAAATTGGGATGTTCAAAACACTTAAATATTTTTTTTCACTCTACCCTTCATATTACAGCTGTCGAAAAACCACAGCAACGTTGACAGACCCGGAAGCCATGATACATTAGCAGTTTTTAAAATAAGTTAAATCTAGAATCCTTATTGGTTTTAGATACTTTAAAGCAATGAATGATCTTCTTTCTTTTGAATTGATTTGGTATTATGGAGGAGCTCTGTGTCTGGTTATTGAAGATGATTTGTTCTTTGCTCCTATGTTGGCTTATTTTTTGTTATTTCCGTTACTATATATATTTTTTTCTTTGTTTTTTCTGATTTGAGGTTATGAAAATGTTTTAATTTGTAATAAAGGTTTTTTGAAAATTCTAAATTCTCTCTATCTCTCTCTCTCTCTCTCTCTCTCATGAGCGTGGATCAGATCCTGCATTAAAACATGAACTTCTGATTTGCTAGCTCAACGTTCTACCTCTGGGTTATACAATGAGAACGTATAGAGTTAAATGCCCGCTAGCCTCCACCCCAAAAGCCAGCGCCTTCGCCGGCTCCCCCTTTGGCTGCGTCTATTCCGGTATCGCTTCTCGGCCTTTTGGCTAAGATCAAGTGTAGTATCTGTTCTTATCAGTTTAATGTCTGATACGTCTCCTATCCGGGGACTATATGTTAAATGGATTTTTGACCTTCGGAAATGGAAGCGGAGCTTGCTCCTTCCACTCCATGCATCAACATGGTATTGCAGTGTTTCCATGAATGGTGCGCTCCCCATCTCGGGGATAAATAAGTCAAGTATAAAAAAAAGAATTTGCTTCTTTTGTGCGTGAATGACGGTGTTTTTTCTAATCCGTGTGTTTTAAAATTGCTGTGATTTCGTTGGCTTTATTGGTTTAACGAAAAGCTTGCGTGGAAATGAACACGCTGATAAAGAAATGTTTTTGTAATGTATTTAATTAATTTCTTTACAAGTTTGCGGAGGTGATACGAGGACGAATTAAACATCCTCGACACAGCTGAAGGCGCAACAAAAGCGAACGAGACCGATTGGAATGTTAAAAACACCTGAAAACTTTTTTCACTACCCTTCATACTACAGCTGTCGAAAAACCACAGCAACGTCGACAGACCTGGAAGCATAGCTGTACTTGTTTAACTCACAACGACAACGGGTAAGTCATTGAGCCCTGTGTTTTTATTTATCCACGTTCTAAAATTGCTATGCTTTCGTTGTTTCTTGATTGCTCTGTACATTTTTTTTTGTTTCTATTCCACGTAAAGTTACTTTGTAATAACGAAACCATATATTTGAATGCGCAATTTAAATCCATTTGATTTAAATTGTTTCACATATTTCACTCTACACGGTTCAACCGGGCTGGAAACGGAATAAAAACAGGGTAGATCTCGAAGAATGTTTGGTCTCAGACGTGGCTTCGTGCGCTTTCCACCTGGTCACACACAGTAAATGAAATGTTAGTCGGACGGCCTCCGGGGGCGCCGTCGATGTGATCGGTCACAGGAAGATGCGGCCGTCTGGCCTCAAAGGGTGTCGCTCATACTTACCTGGCAGGGGAGACACCATGATCATGAAGGTGGTTCACCCAGGGCGAGGCTCAGCCATTGCACTCCGGTTGGGCTGACCCTTTGCGAATTCCCCAAATGTGGGAATCTCGACTGCAAAATTTCTGATAGTGGGGGACTGCGTTCGCGCTCTCCCCTGACCTTTGTGTTAAAAATAGATTCGCTTGTCGTTTTACGTAAAATCCAAGAGACGTCTAACCACGGCCCAAGAATACATTAGTCATCAAAAAAGCGGCTATTCAACGACTACATAACTTTTAATAGACAGCGAATAAGTGTCTAGGCTAAAACAAGGCTTAATTTGGGCTGTCAGTGAAAATCTAATAGCCGTTTGACCATTCCAAACGAATAGACTAGCCATTAAATAGAACCACAATCAAACGGCTACATGTCTAAGAGCACAAAATAATGCTTAGATGATTCTTTTACTTCCAATATAAGAGGTTCTCGGGAATGGCAATCATCCAAACTAATAAATTATAAAGGCTTTTATAAGAAAATGACAACAGTTAAACAACCTAGACAGCGTTGGGCAATACAAAATGCTAATAAATACAAGACAAATTGAAATATTGTACATGCATGTACATTAAACAAGCCAACAAATCTGCCAATGGGCTACGACAATTTTTCTTGAATTAAGTGTTTATATCTAGATTTGTTTCTTACCCCTTTGGCAGATTTATTTGCTTGTTTTAAGCCCAAATTCTGAGTTTTTTCTCCCTAAAGGCTAGGTTTATTTTCTTAGGGCATTTTGCTCATCAAAAAATGCATCTTATTTTAAGACTTTCTAGATATTTGTATAGTTAAAACAGTTCGAAATAACAAGTAAGAAATGATTTTTTGCAATGTATTCATTCATTCGCTACCCTTCATACTACAGCTGTCGAAAAACCACAGCAACGTCGACAGACCTGGAAGCGTAGCTGTATTTGTTTAACTCACAAAGACAACGGGTAAAGTATTTTCTTGATTACCTAAATGACTTGCTGTAGGAAAATAAGTTTAGGTTTAAGGGGGGAAATACAGTTTAAAGGGATATTTCAATTTATGATGATAATTCTGTCATCATTTACTCATGCATACAGGCTTACAACAACACGAGGATTAGTTTTTTTCTGAGTAACACAAAAGAAGGTATTTTGAGGAATGATGGTAAACCCACAGCAGATAGTCACCATTGACTTCCATAGTAGGAATAAAAAAATATGATGGAATTTAATAGGTACCATCAACCGTGTGCTAACCATCACTTTGCAAAATATTTTCTTCATCATTTATCACGATACTTCCAAAATATTTTTTCCTACTAAGTCAATATTTCATTATTTGCTTTACAAGCTTAAAAATGATGGTGACAGGATTCCATGGTAATCACAAACAGGTAAACAAGTAAAATAATCACTATTTACTTTTAAAAGCATTTTGAAAATTGCTTGCTTATGCTGGGAGTAAAGGTATTTCATGCAAAAGGTATTTATTTCCTCTTTAAAAGGTAATGTATGCTTCTTTTAAAGCTGACACATTTGCCACATTAAAATAACAGAAATGTGTACTGTTTAAACTTTTTGGAGCCGGTGTGTCTGTGTTCTTGGGGCACACATCTACATGTAAAAGCAGAATTGCTTATTATTCTTCTCTATTTCTTGTATAGGTCAATTATGAGTGAAGAACCGTTCACCAAATGAAGACCGCAGCCAGGTGACGGGATCCTGTGGTAATCACAAACAGGTAAACCAGTAAAATAATCATCATTTAATGTTAAAATAATTTTGAAAATTGAAGTTCTGTGTGTTCTTATTGTACTTTATTTATTTCTGCAGGTAAGCACCATACCGTAAGCTTCATTCCCTTTATAACAGGTAAGGTTCATACTGTTTTATTCTTTTGTACTGTTTTATTCGTACTGTTTTAAATCATTCAGTAAATGCAAAGTTAAACTGATGTGTTTTTAATCTAGATTTAAAAGTGTCTACTGTTGAAGCACATCTGATCTCTTCTGAAAGCTGATAATAACTGAATGCTGAGGCACCTTGTTTTGAGTGAACCCTTGTTTTTTCTAAATGACCTGATCCTATTGATCCGAGTAATCGGTTTCATATTCGATTAGCATATCTGTCATGTATTGTAGCCATGAAGTGGTTTTTAAACAAGAAACAGTACTTTTTAAATCCATTGACCATTGCAATAATCGGCCCTGCTGGTGATGAAAGCATGAACAAGTTTCTCTAAGTCCTGTCTTGAGACAAAACCTCTAATTCTGGCAATATTTCTGAGATGGTAGTAAAAGCAGAATTCCTTATTATTTTTCTCTATCTCAGGCTCTACGGCATATATGTCATGATTTTATTTGTCTATTTATATGTCTATTTACAAGGACTGCCTTGGCCAAATGTTATTGTTAATTAATATTGAAGCAGTTATTTAACATAGGTCCTTTGAGTAGTGATTTGTGTAATGATCCATATATCTATTTTTATGTATATTTTTAACTTAGGAATGTGATTTTAAAGCTCATATTTGTTATTGTATGACACCTCTCATGTTATGAAAGTAAAAAATAAATGTATTTTCTGATGTCTTGCATTTCTGTTTTTAAACTGTTAATCCTTATCAAGTGCTATACATTAGAAAGTGGATATAGAGTGAAATGCACACGGTGAATAATGAACGCAGACCTTCAGTGCCGGACCTCTGACCCGCTAACCTCCATCCCGACAGCCAGCGCCTTCTCCGGATGCCATTGCGGTATCGCTTCTCGGCTTTTTGGGTAAGATCGAGTGGACACCGGGGACTACACGTTTAAATGGATTTTTGACATTCGGCTATGGAAGCGAGGCTTGTTCCGTCCACTCCGTGCATCGACTCTGGCGCTTTCCGGGGACAAATAAGGTGAGTTTAAAATCAGAGTTTGCTTCTTTAGTGCGTGGTTGCCAGTTTGTTTGCCAGTCCGTGGTCCATAATACGTTCCGCGTTCGTGGTCTCTCCATCGCTCAGTACTTTTCTGTGTTTCTATTTTACGTAAAGCTAACACCAAAACGATTGTGGAAGGCGCTATATAGATTGTTCTCAAAGAAAAAAAACGAGAAACAAACCCATGTGAATATGGGTCAAATTATCTAGGCGGAGCACTTCGTTCAAAGAAAAACGCAACAGAATTGTTTGCGTTGAACAAAGACAATGGTGCCTGCAGACATCGAATGTGTATTGTGGATAAAAAATGGCCAGTGGGGTGGGACAATTTTTCTTGAATTAAGTGTTTATGGGAAAAGTTCACGAATTTTTTCTTACCCTGTAGTCAGATTTATTTGCTTGTTTTAAGCATAAAATAACAGGAGAAGAAATTGTGTAGGGGGAGCAGAGGGTTTTTTTTCGTTCAAAGAAAAGCAGCGTGGCACGAATGAATGTTTGGCTGAAATGCTATCGTAATTTCCCCCTTAATTTTCCTTACAAACATGAAACCAGAGAGAAGGGTCAGTTGGCATCGAATTGCACCTTGTATTCGGTGATTGATTGAGGAAAAATATGCGTATGTGTATATATATACTTGTTTTGTTGAACAGAGACAATGGCCGCGTGCTCCAGCGTCACCTATATGCCTATTTCACAAAATGGCGGCTTTGACCGGAAGTAGGGAAAACATCGTTCAGGTTGCACCACTACGATGGCCACTCAATATAGTATGGACTGACAGCTGCTTTGTTTTCTCCTACACATGAATTTACTTGTAAAAATAACAATAACAGATATTGTCGATTGGTGTTATATTATTTTTTTAGCATTTCGTATTATCAAAATATATCATATGTTAGACAGCTTATCAATTTTAAATAAAATAACGAGACATACATAACTATTCGTGTCTGCTCCCGTTTATTGTAATGAGTGTGCACATTTGGAGAAATACTTAGACATTTTACTTCTTATTTCTTTAGACTGAATAATTATTTCTTATTAATTCCAAAGTATGCGACCCGATGATCTAATCGTGGTGTATGTGCTATTCCTCGTTTGTTTGCCTGCATCCATTGCTTTACGGCTTGCTTGTTGCGTTTAAATGCACATTTGATTTCTTTACCAGCATTGGATTTAGACCATTCAATGAGAAGAGTTAACAGCGTTTATTATGATTGATAAGCCCTCAACGGAGAATGAGGTCGGCATACATTAAAAGCCTTATTTTGTTTTTATCGTGTGCCTTCCAAAATGTATGCGACGAAACTTAAATCACGCAAAATATGAATGGTAACTAGACGTGCTTGTTGTGTGCAAGGAGTGCATTTATTTGTAAACTTTTGCTAAATCAAAATGGTTTATTTGTATTTGCTTTTTACCTGGGTTTTATCAGGTTCGCAGTCGGGACATTTTTAATCCATAGTGTATGCATAATTAATTTCAAAGAAATAAGAAGTAAAATGTGTAAGTATTCCTCAAAATGTGCTTTGGACTAAGTCCCCCGTCATCACAGCAAACGGGAGCAGACCCGAATAGGTATGGCTAGTTATTTTATTAAAAATTTCCAGCCGTCTGTAAATTTATGTTTGAAAGAAAAAAGTAAATTAATATCTTACTTACTGTTTTTGTCTTGTTTTCTAGTGAATATCTGACAATGCTTAAATGGAGATACATTTACTTGGTAAGCAAAGTGGCTTAAGATATTATGTATTGTAATAGAAAATTGTTATAAAAACGTTTTGTTTTTGCTGGGAATTCTTGTATATATTTCACAGCTATATAATTAATTATAATAACGCACTTTTTGTTGATAAACATGTTAAAAAATACATTAACACATAATAATGTGGCAACAAATCAAATGTGCATTTAAATGCAACAAGCAAAAATAAATAAATAAAGCAAATGCACGGAAAAGAAACGAGGAATAAAAGAAACACCGCGATTAAAAAAATCAGATCGCATACTTTGTAAAATAATTGAAATAAATTATAAAAATCAACAGGTTTATATTTAAAACAAATAAAAAATATCTGCCAGCGGGGTAAGAAAAATAAACTTAATTCTAGTTTCAACTTAATTCAATAATAAACTCAATTTAGGTTTATTTTTCTTACCCCACTGGCAGATATTTTTACTTGTTTTAAGCCTTAACCTATTACATTTTAGAATTTATTTCAGTAAACAAGACTTAAATTCTAAGCCACTTTGCTTATTAAGTAAATGTATCTCGATTTAAGAATTATTTTTTAACTCGAAAACATTAAGAAAATACTAAGTAAACGAACAAATTGGGATGTTCAAAACACTTAAATATTTTTTTTCACTCTACCCTTCATATTACAGCTGTCGAAAAACCACAGCAACGTTGACAGACCCGGAAGCCATGATACATTAGCAGTTTTTAAAATAAGTTAAATCTAGAATCCTTATTGGTTTTAGATACTTTAAAGCAATGAATGATCTTCTTTCTTTTGAATTGATTTGGTATTATGGAGGAGCTCTGTGTCTGGTTATTGAAGATGATTTGTTCTTTGCTCCTATGTTGGCTTATTTTTTTGTTATTTCCGTTACTATATATATTTTTTTCTTTGTTTTTTCTGATTTGAGGTTATGAAAATGTTTTAATTTGTAATAAAGGTTTTTTGAAAATTCTAAATTCTCTCTATCTCTCTCTCTCTCTCTCTCTCTCATGAGCGTGGATCAGATCCTGCATTAAAGGGGTCATATGATGAAAATGTTAGCATTGCCACTTTGTAGGTTTGAGCAAAAATGTGTCGTTTTGGGTGTGTTTTTTAAAATGCAAATGAGCGGATGAAGTGCAAACACTGATCACAATGATGGTGGTTTATTGTAATTGAAACTCTATTGTGCTGTCAAGTCCAAAAATGTGTCGTTTTGGGTGTGTTTTTTAAAATGCAAATGAGCGGATAAACTGCAAACACTGATCACAATGATGGTGGTTTGTTGTAATTCAAACTCAATTGTGCTGTCAAGTCGTCCTTTTCTCTCTCTTTCAGAGTTCAGATTAAGGAGGCGGTATTATTCTAATAAGATATCCTTATGACATCATAATGAAACCCAAATTTCAATGACCTGTTTTTGCTCACACCTACAAAGTGGCAATGCTAACATTTTCATCATATGACCCCTTTAAAACATGAACTTCTGATTTGCTAGCTCAACGTTCTACCTCTGGGTTATACAATGAGAACGTATAGAGTTAAATGCCCGCTAGCCTCCACCCCAAAAGCCAGCGCCTTCGCCGGCTCCCCCTTTGGCTGCGTCTATTCCGGTATCGCTTCTCGGCCTTTTGGCTAAGATCAAGTGTAGTATCTGTTCTTATCAGTTTAATGTCTGATACGTCTCCTATCCGGGGACTATATGTTAAATGGATTTTTGACCTTCGGAAATGGAAGCGGAGCTTGCTCCTTCCACTCCATGCATCAACATGGTATTGCAGTGTTTCCATGAATGGTGCGCTCCCCATCTCGGGGATAAATAAGTCAAGTATAAAAAAAAGAATTTGCTTCTTTTGTGCGTGAATGACGGTGTTTTTTCTAATCCGTGTGTTTTAAAATTGCTGTGATTTCGTTGGCTTTATTGGTTTTACGAAAAGCTTGCGTGGAAATGAACACGCTGATAAAGAAATGTTTTTGTAATGTATTTAATTAATTTCTTTACAAGTTTGCGGAGGTGATACGAGGACGAATTAAACATCCTCGACACAGCTGAAGGCGCAACAAAAGCGAACGAGACCGATTGGAATGTTAAAAACACCTGAAAACTTTTTTCACTACCCTTCATACTACAGCTGTCGAAAAACCACAGCAACGTCGACAGACCTGGAAGCATAGCTGTACTTGTTTAACTCACAACGACAACGGGTAAGTCATTGAGCCCTGTGTTTTTATTTATCCACGTTCTAAAATTGCTATGCTTTCGTTGTTTCTTGATTGCTCTGTACATTTTTTTTTGTTTCTATTCCACGTAAAGTTACTTTGTAATAACGAAACCATATATTTGAATGCGCAATTTAAATCCATTTGATTTAAATTGTTTCACATATTTCACTCTACACGGTTCAACCGGGCTGGAAACGGAATAAAAACAGGGTAGATCTCGAAGAATGTTTGGTCTCAGACGTGGCTTCGTGCGCTTTCCACCTGGTCACACACAGTAAATGAAATGTTAGTCGGACGGCCTCCGGGGGCGCCGTCGATGTGATCGGTCACAGGAAGATGCGGCCGTCTGGCCTCAAAGGGTGTCGCTCATACTTACCTGGCAGGGGAGACACCATGATCATGAAGGTGGTTCACCCAGGGCGAGGCTCAGCCATTGCACTCCGGTTGGGCTGACCCTTTGCGAATTCCCCAAATGTGGGAATCTCGACTGCAAAATTTCTGATAGTGGGGGACTGCGTTCGCGCTCTCCCCTGACCTTTGTGTTAAAAATAGATTCGCTTGTCGTTTTACGTAAAATCCAAGAGACGTCTAACCACGGCCCAAGAATACATTAGTCATCAAAAAAGCGGCTATTCAACGACTACATAACTTTTAATAGACAGCGAATAAGTGTCTAGGCTAAAACAAGGCTTAATTTGGGCTGTCAGTGAAAATCTAATAGCCGTTTGACCATTCCAAACGAATAGACTAGCCATTAAATAGAACCACAATCAAACGGCTACATGTCTAAGAGCACAAAATAATGCTTAGATGATTCTTTTACTTCCAATATAAGAGGTTCTCGGGAATGGCAATCATCCAAACTAATAAATTATAAAGGCTTTTATAAGAAAATGACAACAGTTAAACAACCTAGACAGCGTTGGGCAATACAAAATGCTAATAAATACAAGACAAATTGAAATATTGTACATGCATGTACATTAAACAAGCCAACAAATCTGCCAATGGGCTACGACAATTTTTCTTGAATTAAGTGTTTATATCTAGATTTGTTTCTTACCCCTTTGGCAGATTTATTTGCTTGTTTTAAGCCCAAATTCTGAGTTTTTTCTCCCTAAAGGCTAGGTTTATTTTCTTAGGGCATTTTGCTCATCAAAAATGCATCTTATTTTAAGACTTTCTAGATATTTGTATAGTTAAAACAGTTCGAAATAACAAGTAAGAAATGATTTTTTGCAATGTATTCATTCATTCGCTACCCTTCATACTACAGCTGTCGAAAAACCACAGCAACGTCGACAGACCTGGAAGCGTAGCTGTATTTGTTTAACTCACAAAGACAACGGGTAAAGTATTTTCTTGATTACCTAAATGACTTGCTGTAGGAAAATAAGTTTAGGTTTAAGGGGGGAAATACAGTTTAAAGGGATATTTCAATTTATGATGATAATTCTGTCATCATTTACTCATGCATACAGGCTTACAACAACACGAGGATTAGTTTTTTTCTGAGTAACACAAAAGAAGGTATTTTGAGGAATGATGGTAAACCCACAGCAGATAGTCACCATTGACTTCCATAGTAGGAATAAAAAAATATGATGGAATTTAATAGGTACCATCAACCGTGTGCTAACCATCACTTTGCAAAATATTTTCTTCATCATTTATCACGATACTTCCAAAATATTTTTTCCTACTAAGTCAATATTTCATTATTTGCTTTACAAGCTTAAAAATGATGGTGACAGGATTCCATGGTAATCACAAACAGGTAAACAAGTAAAATAATCACTATTTACTTTTAAAAGCATTTTGAAAATTGCTTGCTTATGCTGGGAGTAAAGGTATTTCATGCAAAAGGTATTTCCTCTTTAAAAGGTAATGTATGCTTCTTTTAAAGCTGACACATTTGCCACATTAAAATAACAGAAATGTGTACTGTTTAAACTTTTTGGAGCCGGTGTGTCTGTGTTCTTGGGGCACACATCTACATGTAAAAGCAGAATTGCTTATTATTCTTCTCTATTTCTTGTATAGGTCAATTATGAGTGAAGAACCGTTCACCAAATGAAGACCGCAGCCAGGTGACGGGATCCTGTGGTAATCACAAACAGGTAAACCAGTAAAATAATCATCATTTAATGTTAAAATAATTTTGAAAATTGAAGTTCTGTGTGTTCTTATTGTACTTTATTTATTTCTGCAGGTAAGCACCATACCGTAAGCTTCATTCCCTTTATAACAGGTAAGGTTCATACTGTTTTATTCTTTTGTACTGTTTTATTCGTACTGTTTTAAATCATTCAGTAAATGCAAAGTTAAACTGATGTGTTTTTAATCTAGATTTAAAAGTGTCTACTGTTGAAGCACATCTGATCTCTTCTGAAAGCTGATAATAACTGAATGCTGAGGCACCTTGTTTTGAGTGAACCCTTGTTTTTTCTAAATGACCTGATCCTATTGATCCGAGTAATCGGTTTCATATTCGATTAGCATATCTGTCATGTATTGTAGCCATGAAGTGGTTTTTAAACAAGAAACAGTACTTTTTAAATCCATTGACCATTGCAATAATCGGCCCTGCTGGTGATGAAAGCATGAACAAGTTTCTCTAAGTCCTGTCTTGAGACAAAACCTCTAATTCTGGCAATATTTCTGAGATGGTAGTAAAAGCAGAATTCCTTATTATTTTTCTCTATCTCAGGCTCTACGGCATATATGTCATGATTTTATTTGTCTATTTATATGTCTATTTACAAGGACTGCCTTGGCCAAATGTTATTGTTAATTAATATTGAAGCAGTTATTTAACATAGGTCCTTTGAGTAGTGATTTGTGTAATGATCCATATATCTATTTTTATGTATATTTTTAACTTAGGAATGTGATTTTAAAGCTCATATTTGTTATTGTATGACACCTCTCATGTTATGAAAGTAAAAAATAAATGTATTTTCTGATGTCTTGCATTTCTGTTTTTAAACTGTTAATCCTTATCAAGTGCTATACATTAGAAAGTGGATATAGAGTGAAATGCACACGGTGAATAATGAACGCAGACCTTCAGTGCCGGACCTCTGACCCGCTAACCTCCATCCCGACAGCCAGCGCCTTCTCCGGATGCCATTGCGGTATCGCTTCTCGGCTTTTTGGGTAAGATCGAGTGGACACCGGGGACTACACGTTTAAATGGATTTTTGACCTTCGGCTATGGAAGCGAGGCTTGTTCCGTCCACTCCGTGCATCGACTCTGGCGCTTTCCGGGGACAAATAAGGTGAGTTTAAAATCAGAGTTTGCTTCTTTAGTGCGTGGTTGCCAGTTTGTTTGCCAGTCCGTGGTCCATAATACGTTCCGCGTTCGTGGTCTCTCCATCGCTCAGTACTTTTCTGTGTTTCTATTTTACGTAAAGCTAACACCAAAACGATTGTGGAAGGCGCTATATAGATTGTTCTCAAAGAAAAAAAAACGAGAAACAAACCCATGTGAATATGGGTCAAATTATCTAGGCGGAGCACTTCGTTCAAAGAAAAACGCAACAGAATTGTTTGCGTTGAACAAAGACAATGGTGCCTGCAGACATCGAATGTGTATTGTGGATAAAAAATGGCCAGTGGGGTGGGACAATTTTTCTTGAATTAAGTGTTTATGGGAAAAGTTCACGAATTTTTTCTTACCCTGTAGTCAGATTTATTTGCTTGTTTTAAGCATAAAATAACAGGAGAAGAAATTGTGTAGGGGGAGCAGAGGGTTTTTTTTCGTTCAAAGAAAAGCAGCGTGGCACGAATGAATGTTTGGCTGAAATGCTATCGTAATTTCCCCCTTAATTTTCCTTACAAACATGAAACCAGAGAGAAGGGTCAGTTGGCATCGAATTGCACCTTGTATTCGGTGATTGATTGAGGAAAAATATGCGTATGTGTATATATATACTTGTTTTGTTGAACAGAGACAATGGCCGCGTGCTCCAGCGTCACCTATATGCCTATTTCACAAAATGGCGGCTTTGACCGGAAGTAGGGAAAACATCGTTCAGGTTGCACCACTACGATGGCCACTCAATATAGTATGGACTGACAGCTGCTTTGTTTTCTCCTACACATGAATTTACTTGTAAAAATAACAATAACAGATATTGTCGATTGGTGTTATATTATTTTTTTAGCATTTCGTATTATCAAAATATATCATATGTTAGACAGCTTATCAATTTTAAATAAAATAACGAGACATACATAACTATTCGTGTCTGCTCCCGTTTATTGTAATGAGTGTGCACATTTGGAGAAATACTTAGACATTTTACTTCTTATTTCTTTAGACTGAATAATTATTTCTTATTAATTCCAAAGTATGCGACCCGATGATCTAATCGTGGTGTATGTGCTATTCCTCGTTTGTTTGCCTGCATCCATTGCTTTACGGCTTGCTTGTTGCGTTTAAATGCACATTTGATTTCTTTACCAGCATTGGATTTAGACCATTCAATGAGAAGAGTTAACAGCGTTTATTATGATTGATAAGCCCTCAACGGAGAATGAGGTCGGCATACATTAAAAGCCTTATTTTGTTTTTATCGTGTGCCTTCCAAAATGTATGCGACGAAACTTAAATCACGCAAAATATGAATGGTAACTAGACGTGCTTGTTGTGTGCAAGGAGTGCATTTATTTGTAAACTTTTGCTAAATCAAAATGGTTTATTTGTATTTGCTTTTTACCTGGGTTTTATCAGGTTCGCAGTCGGGACATTTTTAATCCATAGTGTATGCATAATTAATTTCAAAGAAATAAGAAGTAAAATGTGTAAGTATTCCTCAAAATGTGCTTTGGACTAAGTCCCCCGTCATCACAGCAAACGGGAGCAGACCCGAATAGGTATGGCTAGTTATTTTATTAAAAATTTCCAGCCGTCTGTAAATTTATGTTTGAAAGAAAAAAGTAAATTAATATCTTACTTACTGTTTTTGTCTTGTTTTCTAGTGAATATCTGACAATGCTTAAATGGAGATACATTTACTTGGTAAGCAAAGTGGCTTAAGATATTATGTATTGTAATAGAAAATTGTTATAAAAACGTTTTGTTTTTGCTGGGAATTCTTGTATATATTTCACAGCTATATAATTAATTATAATAACGCACTTTTTGTTGATAAACATGTTAAAAAATACATTAACACATAATAATGTGGCAACAAATCAAATGTGCATTTAAATGCAACAAGCAAAAATAAATAAATAAAGCAAATGCACGGAAAAGAAACGAGGAATAAAAGAAACACCGCGATTAAAAAAATCAGATCGCATACTTTGTAAAATAATTGAAATAAATTATAAAAATCAACAGGTTTATATTTAAAACAAATAAAAAATATCTGCCAGCGGGGTAAGAAAAATAAACTTAATTCTAGTTTCAACTTAATTCAATAATAAACTCAATTTAGGTTTATTTTTCTTACCCCACTGGCAGATATTTTTACTTGTTTTAAGCCTTAACCTATTACATTTTAGAATTTATTTCAGTAAACAAGACTTAAATTCTAAGCCACTTTGCTTATTAAGTAAATGTATCTCGATTTAAGAATTATTTTTTAACTCGAAAACATTAAGAAAATACTAAGTAAACGAACAAATTGGGATGTTCAAAACACTTAAATATTTTTTTTCACTCTACCCTTCATATTACAGCTGTCGAAAAACCACAGCAACGTTGACAGACCCGGAAGCCATGATACATTAGCAGTTTTTAAAATAAGTTAAATCTAGAATCCTTATTGGTTTTAGATACTTTAAAGCAATGAATGATCTTCTTTCTTTTGAATTGATTTGGTATTATGGAGGAGCTCTGTGTCTGGTTATTGAAGATGATTTGTTCTTTGCTCCTATGTTGGCTTATTTTTTTGTTATTTCCGTTACTATATATATATTTTTCTTTGTTTTTTCTGATTTGAGGTTATGAAAATGTTTTAATTTGTAATAAAGGTTTTTTGAAAATTCTAAATTCTCTCTATCTCTCTCTCTCTCTCTCTCTCTCATGAGCGTGGATCAGATCCTGCATTAAAACATGAACTTCTGATTTGCTAGCTCAACGTTCTACCTCTGGGTTATACAATGAGAACGTATAGAGTTAAATGCCCGCTAGCCTCCACCCCAAAAGCCAGCGCCTTCGCCGGCTCCCCCTTTGGCTGCGTCTATTCCGGTATCGCTTCTCGGCCTTTTGGCTAAGATCAAGTGTAGTATCTGTTCTTATCAGTTTAATGTCTGATACGTCTCCTATCCGGGGACTATATGTTAAATGGATTTTTGACCTTCGGAAATGGAAGCGGAGCTTGCTCCTTCCACTCCATGCATCAACATGGTATTGCAGTGTTTCCATGAATGGTGCGCTCCCCATCTCGGGGATAAATAAGTCAAGTATAAAAAAAAGAATTTGCTTCTTTTGTGCGTGAATGACGGTGTTTTTTCTAATCCGTGTGTTTTAAAATTGCTGTGATTTCGTTGGCTTTATTGGTTTAACGAAAAGCTTGCGTGGAAATGAACACGCTGATAAAGAAATGTTTTTGTAATGTATTTAATTAATTTCTTTACAAGTTTGCGGAGGTGATACGAGGACGAATTAAACATCCTCGACACAGCTGAAGGCGCAACAAAAGCGAACGAGACCGATTGGAATGTTAAAAACACCTGAAAACTTTTTTCACTACCCTTCATACTACAGCTGTCGAAAAACCACAGCAACGTCGACAGACCTGGAAGCATAGCTGTACTTGTTTAACTCACAACGACAACGGGTAAGTCATTGAGCCCTGTGTTTTTATTTATCCACGTTCTAAAATTGCTATGCTTTCGTTGTTTCTTGATTGCTCTGTACATTTTTTTTTGTTTCTATTCCACGTAAAGTTACTTTGTAATAACGAAACCATATATTTGAATGCGCAATTTAAATCCATTTGATTTAAATTGTTTCACATATTTCACTCTACACGGTTCAACCGGGCTGGAAACGGAATAAAAACAGGGTAGATCTCGAAGAATGTTTGGTCTCAGACGTGGCTTCGTGCGCTTTCCACCTGGTCACACACAGTAAATGAAATGTTAGTCGGACGGCCTCCGGGGGCGCCGTCGATGTGATCGGTCACAGGAAGATGCGGCCGTCTGGCCTCAAAGGGTGTCGCTCATACTTACCTGGCAGGGGAGACACCATGATCATGAAGGTGGTTCACCCAGGGCGAGGCTCAGCCATTGCACTCCGGTTGGGCTGACCCTTTGCGAATTCCCCAAATGTGGGAATCTCGACTGCAAAATTTCTGATAGTGGGGGACTGCGTTCGCGCTCTCCCCTGACCTTTGTGTTAAAAATAGATTCGCTTGTCGTTTTACGTAAAATCCAAGAGACGTCTAACCACGGCCCAAGAATACATTAGTCATCAAAAAAGCGGCTATTCAACGACTACATAACTTTTAATAGACAGCGAATAAGTGTCTAGGCTAAAACAAGGCTTAATTTGGGCTGTCAGTGAAAATCTAATAGCCGTTTGACCATTCCAAACGAATAGACTAGCCATTAAATAGAACCAAAATCAAACGGCTACATGTCTAAGAGCACAAAATAATGCTTAGATGATTCTTTTACTTCCAATATAAGAGGTTCTCGGGAATGGCAATCATCCAAACTAATAAATTATAAAGGCTTTTATAAGAAAATGACAACAGTTAAACAACCTAGACAGCGTTGGGCAATACAAAATGCTAATAAATACAAGACAAATTGAAATATTGTACATGCATGTACATTAAACAAGCCAACAAATCTGCCAATGGGCTACGACAATTTTTCTTGAATTAAGTGTTTATATCTAGATTTGTTTCTTACCCCTTTGGCAGATTTATTTGCTTGTTTTAAGCCCAAATTCTGAGTTTTTTCTCCCTAAAGGCTAGGTTTATTTTCTTAGGGCATTTTGCTCATCAAAAAATGCATCTTATTTTAAGACTTTCTAGATATTTGTATAGTTAAAACAGTTCGAAATAACAAGTAAGAAATGATTTTTTGCAATGTATTCATTCATTCGCTACCCTTCATACTACAGCTGTCGAAAAACCACAGCAACGTCGACAGACCTGGAAGCGTAGCTGTATTTGTTTAACTCACAAAGACAACGGGTAAAGTATTTTCTTGATTACCTAAATGACTTGCTGTAGGAAAATAAGTTTAGGTTTAAGGGGGGAAATACAGTTTAAAGGGATATTTCAATTTATGATGATAATTCTGTCATCATTTACTCATGCATACAGGCTTACAACAACACGAGGATTAGTTTTTTTCTGAGTAACACAAAAGAAGGTATTTTGAGGAATGATGGTAAACCCACAGCAGATAGTCACCATTGACTTCCATAGTAGGAATAAAAAAATATGATGGAATTTAATAGGTACCATCAACCGTGTGCTAACCATCACTTTGCAAAATATTTTCTTCATCATTTATCACGATACTTCCAAAATATTTTTTCCTACTAAGTCAATATTTCATTATTTGCTTTACAAGCTTAAAAATGATGGTGACAGGATTACATGGTAATCACAAACAGGTAAACAAGTAAAATAATCACTATTTACTTTTAAAAGCATTTTGAAAATTGCTTGCTTATGCTGGGAGTAAAGGTATTTCATGCAAAAGGTATTTCCTCTTTAAAAGGTAATGTATGCTTCTTTTAAAGCTGACACATTTGCCACATTAAAATAACAGAAATGTGTACTGTTTAAACTTTTTGGAGCCGGTGTGTCTGTGTTCTTGGGGCACACATCTACATGTAAAAGCAGAATTGCTTATTATTCTTCTCTATTTCTTGTATAGGTCAATTATGAGTGAAGAACCGTTCACCAAATGAAGACCGCAGCCAGGTGACGGGATCCTGTGGTAATCACAAACAGGTAAACCAGTAAAATAATCATCATTTAATGTTAAAATAATTTTGAAAATTGAAGTTCTGTGTGTTCTTATTGTACTTTATTTATTTCTGCAGGTAAGCACCATACCGTAAGCTTCATTCCCTTTATAACAGGTAAGGTTCATACTGTTTTATTCTTTTGTACTGTTTTATTCGTACTGTTTTAAATCATTCAGTAAATGCAAAGTTAAACTGATGTGTTTTTAATCTAGATTTAAAAGTGTCTACTGTTGAAGCACATCTGATCTCTTCTGAAAGCTGATAATAACTGAATGCTGAGGCACCTTGTTTTGAGTGAACCCTTGTTTTTTCTAAATGACCTGATCCTATTGATCCGAGTAATCGGTTTCATATTCGATTAGCATATCTGTCATGTATTGTAGCCATGAAGTGGTTTTTAAACAAGAAACAGTACTTTTTAAATCCATTGACCATTGCAATAATCGGCCCTGCTGGTGATGAAAGCATGAACAAGTTTCTCTAAGTCCTGTCTTGAGACAAAACCTCTAATTCTGGCAATATTTCTGAGATGGTAGTAAAAGCAGAATTCCTTATTATTTTTCTCTATCTCAGGCTCTACGGCATATATGTCATGATTTTATTTGTCTATTTATATGTCTATTTACAAGGACTGCCTTGGCCAAATGTTATTGTTAATTAATATTGAAGCAGTTATTTAACATAGGTCCTTTGAGTAGTGATTTGTGTAATGATCCATATATCTATTTTTATGTATATTTTTAACTTAGGAATGTGATTTTAAAGCTCATATTTGTTATTGTATGACACCTCTCATGTTATGAAAGTAAAAAATAAATGTATTTTCTGATGTCTTGCATTTCTGTTTTTAAACTGTTAATCCTTATCAAGTGCTATACATTAGAAAGTGGATATAGAGTGAAATGCACACGGTGAATAATGAACGCAGACCTTCAGTGCCGGACCTCTGACCCGCTAACCTCCATCCCGACAGCCAGCGCCTTCTCCGGATGCCATTGCGGTATCGCTTCTCGGCTTTTTGGGTAAGATCGAGTGGACACCGGGGACTACACGTTTAAATGGATTTTTGACCTTCGGCTATGGAAGCGAGGCTTGTTCCGTCCACTCCGTGCATCGACTCTGGCGCTTTCCGGGGACAAATAAGGTGAGTTTAAAATCAGAGTTTGCTTCTTTAGTGCGTGGTTGCCAGTTTGTTTGCCAGTCCGTGGTCCATAATACGTTCCGCGTTCGTGGTCTCACCATCGCTCAGTACTTTTCTGTGTTTCTATTTTACGTAAAGCTAACACCAAAACGATTGTGGAAGGCGCTATATAGATTGTTCTCAAAGAAAAAAAACGAGAAACAAACCCATGTGAATATGGGTCAAATTATCTAGGCGGAGCACTTCGTTCAAAGAAAAACGCAACAGAATTGTTTGCGTTGAACAAAGACAATGGTGCCTGCAGACATCGAATGTGTATTGTGGATAAAAAATGGCCAGTGGGGTGGGACAATTTTTCTTGAATTAAGTGTTTATGGGAAAAGTTCACGAATTTTTTCTTACCCTGTAGTCAGATTTATTTGCTTGTTTTAAGCATAAAATAACAGGAGAAGAAATTGTGTAGGGGGAGCAGAGGGTTTTTTTTCGTTCAAAGAAAAGCAGCGTGGCACGAATGAATGTTTGGCTGAAATGACCCGGAAGCCATGATACATTAGCAGTTTTTAAAATAAGTTAAATCTAGAATCCTTATTGGTTTTAGATACTTTAAAGCAATGAATGATCTTCTTTCTTTTGAATTGATTTGGTATTATGGAGGAGCTCTGTGTCTGGTTATTGAAGATGATTTGTTCTTTGCTCCTATGTTGGCTTATTTTTTTGTTATTTCCGTTACTATATATATATTTTTCTTTGTTTTTTCTGATTTGAGGTTATGAAAATGTTTTAATTTGTAATAAAGGTTTTTTGAAAATTCTAAATTCTCTCTATCTCTCTCTCTCTCTCTCTCTCTCTCATGAGCGTGGATCAGATCCTGCATTAAAACATGAACTTCTGATTTGCTAGCTCAACGTTCTACCTCTGGGTTATACAATGAGAACGTATAGAGTTAAATGCCCGCTAGCCTCCACCCCAAAAGCCAGCGCCTTCGCCGGCTCCCCCTTTGGCTGCGTCTATTCCGGTATCGCTTCTCGGCCTTTTGGCTAAGATCAAGTGTAGTATCTGTTCTTATCAGTTTAATGTCTGATACGTCTCCTATCCGGGGACTATATGTTAAATGGATTTTTGACCTTCGGAAATGGAAGCGGAGCTTGCTCCTTCCACTCCATGCATCAACATGGTATTGCAGTGTTTCCATGAATGGTGCGCTCCCCATCTCGGGGATAAATAAGTCAAGTATAAAAAAAAGAATTTGCTTCTTTTGTGCGTGAATGACGGTGTTTTTTCTAATCCGTGTGTTTTAAAATTGCTGTGATTTCGTTGACTTTATTGGTTTAACGAAAAGCTTGCGTGTAAATGAACACGCTGATAAAGAAATGTTTTTGTAATGTATTTAATTAATTTCTTTACAAGTTTGCGGAGGTGATACGAGGACGAATTAAACATCCTCGACACAGCTGAAGGCGCAACAAAAGCGAACGAGACCGATTGGAATGTTAAAAACACCTGAAAACTTTTTTCACTACCCTTCATACTACAGCTGTCGAAAAACCACAGCAACGTCGACAGACCTGGAAGCATAGCTGTACTTGTTTAACTCACAACGACAACGGGTAAGTCATTGAGCCCTATGTTTTTATTTATCCACGTTCTAAAAGTGCTATGCTTTCGTTGTTTCTTGATTGCTCTGTACATTTTTTTTTGTTTCTATTCCACGTAAAGTTACTTTGTAATAACGAAACCATATATTTGAATGCGCAATTTAAATCCATTTGATTTAAATTGTTTCACATATTTCACTCTACACGGTTCAACCGGGCTGGAAACGGAATAAAAACAGGGTAGATCTCGAAGAATGTTTGGTCTCAGACGTGGCTTCGTGCGCTTTCCACCTGGTCACACACAGTAAATGAAATGTTAGTCGGACGGCCTCCGGGGGCGCCGTCGATGTGATCGGTCACAGGAAGATGCGGCCGTCTGGCCTCAAAGGGTGTCGCTCATACTTACCTGGCAGGGGAGACACCATGATCATGAAGGTGGTTCACCCAGGGCGAGGCTCAGCCATTGCACTCCGGTTGGGCTGACCCTTTGCGAATTCCCCAAATGGGGAAATCTCGACTGCAAAATTTCTGATAGTGGGGGACTGCGTTCGCGCTCTCCCCTGACCTTTGTGTTAAAAATAGATTCGCTTGTCGTTTTACGTAAAATCCAAGAGACGTCTAACCACGGCCCAAGAATACATTAGTCATCAAAAAAGCGGCTATTCAACGACTACATAACTTTTAATAGACAGCGAATAAGTGTCTAGGCTAAAACAAGGCTTAATTTGGGCTGTCAGTGAAAATCTAATAGCCGTTTGACCATTCCAAACGAATAGACTAGCCATTAAATAGAACCAAAATCAAACGGCTACATGTCTAAGAGCACAAAATAATGCTTAGATGATTCTTTTACTTCCAATATAAGAGGTTCTCGGGAATGGCAATCATCCAAACTAATAAATTATAAAGGCTTTTATAAGAAAATGACAACAGTTAAACAACCTAGACAGCGTTGGGCAATACAAAATGCTAATAAATACAAGACAAATTGAAATATTGTACATGCATGTACATTAAACAAGCCAACAAATCTGCCAATGGGCTACGACAATTTTTCTTGAATTAAGTGTTTATATCTAGATTTGTTTCTTACCCCTTTGGCAGATTTATTTGCTTGTTTTAAGCCCAAATTCTGAGTTTTTTCCCCCTAAAGGCTAGGTTTATTTTCTTAGGGCATTTTGCTCATCAAAAAATGCATCTTATTTTAAGACTTTCTAGATATTTGTATAGTTAAAACAGTTCGAAATAACAAGTAAGAAATGATTTTTTGCAATGTATTCATTCATTCGCTACCCTTCATACTACAGCTGTCGAAAAACCACAGCAACGTCGACAGACCTGGAAGCGTAGCTGTATTTGTTTAACTCACAAAGACAACGGGTAAAGTATTTTCTTGATTACCTAAATGACTTGCTGTAGGAAAATAAGTTTAGGTTTAAGGGGGGAAATACAGTTTAAAGGGATATTTCAATTTATGATGATAATTCTGTCATCATTTACTCATGCATACAGGCTTACAACAACACGAGGATTAGTTTTTTTCTGAGTAACACAAAAGAAGGTATTTTGAGGAATGATGGTAAACCCACAGCAGATAGTCACCATTGACTTCCATAGTAGGAATAAAAAAATATGATGGAATTTAATAGGTACCATCAACCGTGTGCTAACCATCACTTTGCAAAATATTTTCTTCATCATTTATCACGATACTTCCAAAATATTTTTTCCTACTAAGTCAATATTTCATTATTTGCTTTACAAGCTTAAAAATGATGGTGACAGGATTCCATGGTAATCACAAACAGGTAAACAAGTAAAATAATCACTATTTACTTTTAAAAGCATTTTGAAAATTGCTTGCTTATGCTGGGAGTAAAGGTATTTCATGCAAAAGGTATTTCCTCTTTAAAAGGTAATGTATGCTTCTTTTAAAGCTGACACATTTGCCACATTAAAATAACAGAAATGTGTACTGTTTAAACTTTTTGGAGCCGGTGTGTCTGTGTTCTTGGGGCACACATCTACATGTAAAAGCAGAATTGCTTATTATTCTTCTCTATTTCTTGTATAGGTCAATTATGAGTGAAGAACCGTTCACCAAATGAAGACCGCAGCCAGGTGACGGGATCCTGTGGTAATCACAAACAGGTAAACCAGTAAAATAATCATCATTTAATGTTAAAATAATTTTGAAAATTGAAGTTCTGTGTGTTCTTATTGTACTTTATTTATTTCTGCAGGTAAGCACCATACCGTAAGCTTCATTCCCTTTATAACAGGTAAGGTTCATACTGTTTTATTCTTTTGTACTGTTTTATTCGTACTGTTTTAAATCATTCAGTAAATGCAAAGTTAAACTGATGTGTTTTTAATCTAGATTTAAAAGTGTCTACTGTTGAAGCACATCTGATCTCTTCTGAAAGCTGATAATAACTGAATGCTGAGGCACCTTGTTTTGAGTGAACCCTTGTTTTTTCTAAATGACCTGATCCTATTGATCCGAGTAATCGGTTTCATATTCGATTAGCATATCTGTCATGTATTGTAGCCATGAAGTGGTTTTTAAACAAGAAACAGTACTTTTTAAATCCATTGACCATTGCAATAATCGGCCCTGCTGGTGATGAAAGCATGAACAAGTTTCTCTAAGTCCTGTCTTGAGACAAAACCTCTAATTCTGGCAATATTTCTGAGATGGTAGTAAAAGCAGAATTCCTTATTATTTTTCTCTATCTCAGGCTCTACGGCATATATGTCATGATTTTATTTGTCTATTTATATGTCTATTTACAAGGACTGCCTTGGCCAAATGTTATTGTTAATTAATATTGAAGCAGTTATTTAACATAGGTCCTTTGAGTAGTGATTTGTGTAATGATCCATATATCTATTTTTATGTATATTTTTAACTTAGGAATGTGATTTTAAAGCTCATATTTGTTATTGTATGACACCTCTCATGTTATGAAAGTAAAAAATAAATGTATTTTCTGATGTCTTGCATTTCTGTTTTTAAACTGTTAATCCTTATCAAGTGCTATACATTAGAAAGTGGATATAGAGTGAAATGCACACGGTGAATAATGAACGCAGACCTTCAGTGCCGGACCTCTGACCCGCTAACCTCCATCCCGACAGCCAGCGCCTTCTCCGGATGCCATTGCGGTATCGCTTCTCGGCTTTTTGGGTAAGATCGAGTGGACACCGGGGACTACACGTTTAAATGGATTTTTGACCTTCGGCTATGGAAGCGAGGCTTGTTCCGTCCACTCCGTGCATCGACTCTGGCGCTTTCCGGGGACAAATAAGGTGAGTTTAAAATCAGAGTTTGCTTCTTTAGTGCGTGGTTGCCAGTTTGTTTGCCAGTCCGTGGTCCATAATACGTTCCGCGTTCGTGGTCTCTCCATCGCTCAGTACTTTTCTGTGTTTCTATTTTACGTAAAGCTAACACCAAAACGATTGTGGAAGGCGCTATATAGATTGTTCTCAAAGAAAAAAAAACGAGAAACAAACCCATGTGA